>NW_026623784.1:0-68734 GCF_030028575.1 Malurus melanocephalus | reverse complement strand
AGTGAGGGGAGTCCCAGCTTCAGCCCTTCAATTAATGTTGAGTGAATCAAGTTTCAAGTGATCACTGGAAACGAATTGCCTCAGTGAGAGGCTTTGTGAAGGCACAGGGGCAGTTACAGCTACTACTTCAGCCCCTGCAAGCCTGAATCTCTATGTCCTGTCTCTTGTGCCACTAATGCAATTGATATATTATTGAATTTGGCCCTTTCTATGCTGGACTSTTGTCTGGGGATGGCAAAAGTGAGAGAAAGCAACATAGGTAAAGGAAACAAGATGGTTCAGAGGGCACGGGGAGGATTCRGGTAGCCTAAATATCTGCAGAGAAGAAATGTCTTGCATCATAGCCATGAAGGACAAAGAAACTGTGGAGTCAGGTAAATATGAAAGGCAAGGTAGGGAGGAATAGTGYTGATGGAAACCTAAGAAAACAGGGCAGCTCTGAAAAGGAACAGAAAAGGACTGGAGATCTGTGAACAGAGAATTCTGCTGTTCTGTCATCCCAASGATGTCTGGAACAGCAGCAAAAAAAAATTAAAATTGTTTACAAATCAAGTATGCAAGAAGTGTTGGAAAGAGAAGTGTTAGTACTTTTGCCCTGGAGAGGAAAAGAGAAGGGTGAATATTAGCTGCCTGCTTTGGGAGACCCCAGAAAGCTGGGATTGAGCCTTTAGAAATGCTTTTGGCAGATTGTTTATGAAGCTTCCCAGCATTTGCCTCCAGAAACAGAAAAACAGATGGAAAGAGACCCAGCAGGGAAGTGAAATCTCATTTATCTGCACAATGCCATCCTCCTGGCTCCAGCCAGCTCTCTGCATGTCAGCTACCACAGAGCCTACCCAGTCCATTCTGCTCCAGGCCTTCCCAAGCCCATCCATCACCCTATGGCTTCTTATTTCCAGGGAGCCTGGCACACAGAGCTGGGTTTATTGTCTGTCATCCCTGCCACACAGGCACATGCATGCTACACCCATGTAGATGCACACACAYTTTGTGTATTGCTGCAGCTTGGGATTGTCTGGAGTCCAGAAAATCTTCACACAGTCTGCCAAAATCTGAGTTTATCAGAGCCAAAAAGAAAACTGGCACAGCACACATGCTTGAGTCCAGCTTGTTCCGCCCTTGAGCACACTAACTGCAGCAAAGATCTTGACAGTCTCTTGRTTCAAGGGTTTTGTTCATCTTGGCTGTGACATGAGGAGTTTATGTGAAAAGTAAAAGCTAGGATTGTCAGATATAATGTTTTAAGTGAGATATGTGAATTAATGTAGATGATCTGATGTTCTTGCTTTGTCAAATACAAAAAAACCCCAAAATACAAAAACAGCAGGGGCAGTTTCAGACTCTATTTCAGAGCCCAGGTGACACAACTGTATTTATAGAGGAAAAACACGTGTGGATTTCTATGTACTTGCTTAGTGCATGGCTGCTTTAAAGGATTAGCAGCAGAGAAATAGTAGTTATAACAGTGAGTCCAGAGAAAGAGACCTCCCACRGAGAAAGTTATCCAAGATGCAAAAYTCCCCTAATTGCTCTTACAGATCTTAACTATCCACTACGATGCCAAAATGTATCAGAAATAGTGGCTCGAAGACAAAACTGCAACTCACACCCCAGCCCTGAGCCTGAACCCTGAGCAGCTCTGAGGATTTTTACTGTACTGGTGTTGTTGTGAGAGTCAGATTTGCTGCCTCAGGTGTTTTGTAAACCTGAGGGTCTATAAAGGCAGTGCAGGTAGAGGGGTGGAGCAATCAGGATGTAGGGCTGATGTAAAGAACTACAGGGGCAGCTTAACCTGGCAAATACTTCATCTGTTTCCCTTACTAATATATGACCCCTAAGAAGAGGATGAATTCTGGGCTTTGTTGTAACACGTGTGTTTGTTTATAACAACTTAGGAAAGGCAGCTCCTTACAAGATCAGACTTCTTTCTGCCTGGTGTGTGTCTCAGGCAGAATTTCATCCTTTGCAGGGTGCATCAGCAGTGTGAGAATCACTGTCACCTACATCAAGGAGCCCAGGGCTAGCATGGGCTCCTTTTGTGGACTGTGGCCCTGCTGGAAAAGAGGGTGAAGTTTACTTTGGTGCTTAGCCATTGAGAAATCTGAGTGCTGGAGCTAGGGAGGCTCCTGTGGAATCTATCTGTCTTTTGTAAGTGTGAATTCTGTAGGGTAAGAAAAATGAAGGAGGTATGAAGAGGTTTCTGGGATTAAGATAGATCAGGACATGGAAACAAGTGGTTAGGAGAAGGCTGGAACTGCTTTGCCTCTAGCACAGCAGTGTTGTATTAATCCAAAACTTGTCCATGCACTAATTTGGTTTAGCAAACAGTTCAGATCTCCCCTGATAGCAGTGTAGTACAGGTATTTATCTGTACTAACATTATTAATGCAAGATTCCCAGTGACAGTAACACAGCACATTAACCTGTCTGCTCTGCCAGTGCAGAGATGAGGCAATCTACATCTCTAGCTCCACTTTGATCCTGCTTCATGCCAACAAGACAGCTGGGCAGCTTAAATAAATGCCCCCTACACTTTGAAGCAGACCTTCTGTTTAACTGCCCTGCAGCATTTAGCTGCCTCCCAGCTCCTGCTGAAAATCAGAATGTATCTGTCGGGTTCACCATCAAARGGCTGTGTCTGTGTGAGCGAGATTGGAGACACCCTTGCGTTCTCTTTGCACTTGTTCTCTACTCTTGGTATTTTGCCTACAGATGAAAAGGTAAGATGCTCTTTCTAGCTCTTTGAGTTGTTCTGAGTGATGTCTTAATCCAGCTGGTTTGCTCTGCTTCTTAAAGGGAAAATCCTAGGGGAAAAAAAAAGACTCTGTGGTCTGGAGAATAAACAAATGACCCCATGCAGAGCTGTGTGTTGCTGGSTTGCTATTTGTTCCACTGATTTTGAAGAAGAACTTCAAAAGCTTTTTTAAAATAGATTTAGCTGTCAGCCTGCTTTTCTTTTGTTCCAGATAGCTGCCAAYAAAATAGTATTTCTAGCATTATGCCTTCAGCTAGTGAGCTTCCCAGTGCCTCCTAAATCAGTCCTCAAGGAACAGTTTATTGTCCTTTATGGCAGTAGAAAGACCTGCTTTTTGGACACTGCATGAAAAGAAGGACCCTGTGCTGCCTACCTCTTCCCAGGGAATGCTGAACTGAAAACTCCCAGGCTATGAGAAGCAACAGAAAGGATTCTTGGAAAGTCAGGATCAGTTGGCAGATGAGTGAATAGGCTTTTTTCCATGAACAGGATGAAGGCATCTCCCTCTAAACTCCCAGACACTGGGCTGCTGTGATGGCAGAGCTTTCACTAATTCAAAATTCTCCATATCTGTCTCCCAGGCTGAAAGAAAAGAGGAAAGGAAGAGCCCAGGTTATTCCTAGGGTGTCTTCTGTCAATGCCACAAAAAGGCTCAGAAGGTCTCAAAGTCTGTTACCTGCAGTCCTTACAGGTGACAATGGCTGATCAGTCAGAAAATCACCTGGGGGAAGGAGTGTGAGCCCTTGTAATTAAGCAGCAAAATGGTTCTCCTGGTGAACAGATGGAAATCWGGTGCAGCCAAGGGCTGAGGTGCAGGAAAGACTGGGATGAGGTTCAGTGAAAAGCTGTGACTGTAACTATGACAGTATTTCTCAAATGTAAGCACAGGCCTGGTGCTTACAGTCAGTATCCCAGGGAACTCTGTTCTTAAGTGTGTCTTCATGCTGCCCAGAGAGAGAGGGACAGTCTGGAAAAGCTGCACTAAAAAGGCTGCAAATCCCTCTCCTCATTTTCTGGGAAAGGATAGGAGAATGACTAAATAACTTAGAGAATGCTCTGACCTRTGTAACAACCCAAAGCCATGTCTGGTAACACAAACACAGGGATGAAGGAAGACACTCAAAAACATGACAGTGAAGCATAATGAGAACATTCCACAGCCACTGTGCTAGTGGACTCAATGAAACTTCATCTCAATGTTCTTGGGACTTAAATTATCCTCCCAGTGACAGCCTTGCCTAGTGACCTGTGTAGGATTAAGGAAGGAAAGTGGGACCAGYTAGAGAAACCTCAGTCTGCCTCTCTGCCCTTTGGTCCTTAGACCAGCATCCCCTGCTCTGCTGACAGCCTTTTTATTTCCCTGCTATGCCATGAGGTATCAGCACAAAATTTCCAGCGTTTTTTCTTCCTTTCATCAATTCCAGCTGCCCTGAAGCAGAATGTGAGCGCATGTGAAAGGCTCTTGAGCTGCTCAGGGTTGTTGCTGGTCCGGTGAGGSCACCATCTGCCCCCAGTTCTGTTCATCTTGACATCTTCATTGCAAAGGAAACCAGCTGTGAGGAGGGGCCAGTGGCCCATGGCCAGGATGCCAAGGTGGCAGCAGCCAGGCATGGTTGGGCAGCTGGTGTTGTGCCAGGCTCAGGAGCTGTGGGCAGGAGCTGCCCCCCCAGCCTCTCAGATGGTGGGCTGTCARTGGGAGGGCAGGGGGGCTACAGAGGAATCAAAGGCAAGTGTCCTACTGATTGATGGCCTCATTTGCACATGAAACTGGGACCTCTCAGTGCTGCAGGCCCTGCACATGCATCTCAGCTGCTGTAACCAGGGCTGGGAGGAGATAAGCAAAGAGGGAATAATTTGCTTCCAGCTCAGGACAYCATAATGGTTTTCATCTAAGTGTTCTAGGAGTGAATCTTGATGGCCTTTACAGTTCCTAAGTGCTGGTTGCTTATTTTTTTTTCTTTTCTAATTGCAGGTGAGGCAGAACACCCATGATTATGGAAACTTCTTCCACTTTCCCTTCTGTTCTTTTCCTGTGCGTGCTGGTTCTTTCTGACATCAGTCTTGCAGTCTCCCTGAACCCTGGCACAAAACTCAAAAACGTCCCAGAGAACAACAACAACCACCTTCAAAACCAAGAGATGTGGCTGCATCAGCCCAGAAGTGAGCACCATCACAGGCAAGGCTTGGCCAAGAAGGAGAGGGTCCATGCCATGCCTTCAAGAAGGCAGCTGGCCGGGGAAGAGAGCCTCAAGATGGGCAGTGGAGCTTCTGCTGTGGAAGATCTGGTGGCAGAAGGACAGCCAGCAGCCCTAAAACAGAATAAAGATGCGTTCCTGGGCTTTCAGTTGCCATATCCTCAGAGGGAAAACCAGTCCCCAGGCTCTGAGAAAGGAAAGAAGCAGAACCGAGAGCATCGGCGACACAGCCGCAGGGACAGGCTCAAACACCAGCGAGGTATTGGAGCTCCCWGAGAAGCTGTTGGGGCTGTTGGGTCACTGCAAATGAGTGTCTCTTGTGTGAGGGCATGAAGATGCAGCTGTGGTTGAGCCACGTGGGTGTGTGGAGGGTGTGGGGTATGTGCCTGCTCTAGGGAGAAATCTGCCAAACAAAAGAGGCACAAGAAAAAAGGGGAACTGCAAAACCAGAGAATTTGAGTGCTGGCTGCAATTTTGTGAAAATGGCCTGGTTTGTCTTACATTGGGAGCTCTGAGAGTCCCTAAGACTTGAGGGGCTCTTTTGGGGTGGCCTGCTTTGTTGGGGTTTTGTTTCTTTTTAGCAAATGGCCCCACTGAGAAACAAATATGTCCAARCCATGCTCAATCTCTCTACTGACTTCAAAAAATGACCAGAATTAGAAAGAACACAAACCCCTTATTTTGCTTTGAAGGCCAGTTTCTTCTCACCAGAGCTTGTATTCTTCTATGTTTATGTTGAACTACAAAAAAAAAAAAATCAGATTTTGATTATGTGAAATTGCACTGAAACTTTAAAATGTTGCTTTTTTTTGACTGGGACTGCTTTCCTTTGCAGGTCAAGTTGTGGGGGTGTGTCTGTGTGATACGAGCTCAGTGTGGCAAACCTTGAGTTCTGTTAAAGTGAGGCAATTTGTGTCTATCTTTGTGTCTATGTGACAAGCTGGKTGTCATGTCCTTGAGTTCCACCTATCACTCYTCCCTGCCTCAGTAAGAAGAGCTCTGTTGTTTTTWCAGGGGACCAACTAAACAGTTTGTGTTAGCAATATAGAAAAGTATGAACAAAGCTGCTTTGAAGCAATATTTGTAGACTACAAACAGGGCTTGTTTCCTGAAGTTAATTTTAGGTCTATATTTAAATTAATACTTAGGAAGAAGAGGGATAAATCCATGAAGATAATAATTTCAAGTTAGGTAGGTCCTGACTTGATCTAAATTGAAAAAACTCACTACTAAAATCAAATAAAAATGTGTTCATAGGTATTTGCAACAGCTTAATCCATTGGTTTAAAAATGGCTAAACTGGTACATTTAGCACTCTTGAGACCACAAAAAGGCCATCTTTTGCTTCTTAAGCAAGACATATCTTCAGGAAGGTTGATTATGTATGTCTTAAGTGTATAAAAATCAAGCTACAAATACTCTGGACCTGATTTATCACTTTAAYAGCTCATTACTCTGTTTTACACTGGTCTAAGCAGCAGCTCAGGGTCATGGAACAGTGGCCAGCAACTGGATGAAATGTAAATTCCTTTCACTCAAATTTGTCACAGGGAGAAAAGGGATGAAAAAGGTAATGCCACTGTACCTGTTGCCCTCTGCAGGGAAGACTCCTGATGCTGGACCAAGCTCCCTGTACAAGAAACCCAAAAGCTTTGAAGAACGGTTTCAAAACCTTCAGGCAGAGGTAGCTACAAGTCTGACTCCCACYGTGCTCCTCATTACTGCACTGGACACTGCAGTTTCCACGGAAGAGCCTCCTGTTCTTCCAGCCACCTCCCCGCGGTCAGAGGTAAAGACACAGCTGGGAACTGTTCTGKACCTCCAAGCCTTGCCTCTCCCTCAGCTGTCCAACTTCACTGAGCTTTAAGGACCAGAGAGACAGTAGGAGCCCTTACCTAAAGAGCTAGCATGTGCTAATGCTTGTTGCTYACCTTTTGTTCTCACAAAGAAGCAGTGGAAACTTCCCTTTTGGCTTCAGCCTCTATAAAGGAAAGCCYTTCCCTTTTGAAAATGAGATGCCAGAAATCCCCAGTAGACAAGACAGGAGTGGAGGAGGGGAGGGGGAATCATAAAGCCATTTTAATGTCTAAAAGCACCATGAAAATTTGCAAAGACTTTAGGTTCCTACAGAAGTGTAATCCGTTGTCTGTCTGCTCTTTTTGGGTTTGCAGGCCCGCTTCAGGCAAGATGGGGATGTGATGCCCACCTTAGACATGGCACTCTTTGACTGGACCGATTATGAGGATCTCAAACAGGAAATGTGGCCATCTGCTAAAAAGAAAGGTGCTAAACCTCCCTGTCCCCTTCCCCAAAGTCAYCCTGTAGGGTTTGTCTATGGTTAGTATTCACAGATATGCTGAAGGACATGAGATCATAGTGGTGGGGAAAGAGAGAAGTAGAATAATGCTGATTGTGTTTTGTGCTCAGTTTCAGAATGCTTCTCATTTTGGATGTATAGTTTGAGGGCAGAGGACAAATGATATATGGAGAGTTGAGACATAGGGAGGCAATTAGACTATGAAGGTTTAGAGTTCAAACTCCTGGAAGAATATACTCTCCAAAATGAAAACAGTAGTATGAAATTTTTTTATCAGCATCTTTTTTTTTTTCCATAGAAAAGCGTCGCAGTAAGAGCCCCAACAGTGGAAATGAAACCRTGACAGCTGAAGGAGAGCCATGTGATCACCACCTTGACTGCCTCCCAGGTCAGGATCAGCTTGGCAGAGTCATTCTCCAAACATGACATGTTTGAAAGACATGTATTCTGATTTCTACTATTCACACTAAATGGTATGCAGGGGAAGGACAGAGGCTCTCTAGGCATATTGTGGGGTCAGATGGTATCTGTATGATGGAGCTGTCACTGGAGGTGTCAGTAGCCCTACAGGTAAGGGGACACCTGAGCTGTGCTGAGCCCTGGTCCTGTGTTGCAGGTTCTTGCTGTGACTTGCGTGAACGTCTCTGCAAACCCCACGATCGAGGCCTTAACAACAAGTGTTATGATGACTGCATGTGCACTGAAGGTGAGTCCAGCTCTTTGCTACCCCTCTTTGTAGCAGGTAGTGTTGACTTGGAATAGTGGCTCTGCTGCTCTTGGCCTTTCTCTGCCAYTGACTCACAGTGTGACTATTGACTGAGTCTTCTAGGATATCTTACTTTCCCCCTTGAAAACAAAACTCCTGATGGTGCAAACCTAACAGAAGACACAATATATTTTCACTTCAGTGGTGCTTTCAATTATCACAGGCTACAAAACCAGACTGCTTTGTATGACCTTGTGCCTAACATGACATTCCCAAGTTAATTTCAACTAAGCTTGTAGCAATTTAGTTGATGTGGGAAGGATACAGTCTTTTGTTTCTTGAAATTATTTTTGAAGAATCTGCAGCAACCATTACTAGGCAGGTTCACTCTTCTAGTGTGAACACGTTCAGGATCAGCTCCAGGCACTGAGTCTTGCCTGCCAGAACAAAACTCTGATTGCCAAATGTTGTGACCTGCATTAGGTACCCAGTGATTTGACCAGGCTGTTCACCTACTTTGTACCCAGTTAAATGGGCACCTTTCCTGGAGTGGCAATGTTAAATGATAGTCTTCACCTTGGTCATCTTATGTAACACCTGAAGGTCCTAATCAGAGATGACCTTCTGATAGATTAGCCTAGGAAAGTGTTTCTGCAATCCCTRATGAGGCTGCCCCAGGCTCTGCTTTATCCTTAGGCTAGTTATAAGTTGATAGCAAATGTGCATCCTTTGTAACATAAAAAAAAATCCCCAGAGATGGAAGACCCAGATAAGAGGTTTAGATGAGGGCAGAGCTCTGATCTTGTGTGCTCTCCTTCTAGGAGGCCAGATTGCCCTGGAGTGATTGGTAATGAGGGGCACAAACCCAACTTTTTAAGGTAGCTGGTCTCAATGTAGCTCAGGGACATGATTCCAAAAGGCTGCTCTGTGAYCTCATCTGGGACTCCAGTGTACAACCAAGGACAGTTTTGGCTGTCTCATTACAAAAGCTATAAATCTTCAGCCTCCCTTGCTCTGGGGATGCTATCTGCTGCCTGCTCTGGAAGTTAAGAGCTGCAATTTCTAGAAGGATGAAATCAGCTTCTGCCAACCCAAATGATCAGATCCTACACTRCTGAAAAGCTGGGTTTTCATGAGAATTATTTACCCATAGGCTGTACACTGTGTGGCCCAAGTAGCTATGCATTCTGGTGTAACAAAGTCAGACAAGAAACACCATAAAATCAACCTATTGGTGCCAGAAACCAATTAGTTACCATGATCAGAGGCTCCCATTGCCTTCCACTGCCATGGGAGAATATGTACTCACAGTATTTTTTAGAAATAAAATGCCTTTTTTCTCCTTCATACTCACCAATGCTGTATTAGCTAGCTTCCTTCAGACCCTACACTTTAAACATCTAAAACTGAGAAATTGAAGATGAGCAGCGGGCTTTGGATCAGACCTCCCAGTAACAACACTTCAAAGTCTCCTCCCTTCTCTCTTGAAGCTTCAKGGAAATAAATAGCAAGGGGAGGTCCCTAGCCATTGCTGCTGCACATTAAGTCTATAGTAATTTCCCAATGGAGAGATCACTTAGACAGTAATGGGAACTAATAGGGGGAAACCAAGCAGGGCTTCYATAAAATCACTGGAAACAATTGGAATAATTCATTGGTATTTCAAGAAGCYAGTGAAAACCYGCCTGAACCAATGAATCCCAAACCAGAACAGAGAGCCAAASAGAATTCTAGTGCCCAGAGAGCAAYATGCTGTCTGTGGGAGGCATTTYTCTGCCACCCCATTTGACACAGCCCAGGGACTGTCCCCAGTGCAGCAGGATCTGAGGCAGAGAGATAGTTGGTGTTRCTGCTCTAGTGAGCCCTGCTCCCTCCTCACTTCTGCATGTCTTTTCCATAGGGCTACGCTGTTACGCCAAATTCCACCGGAACCGAAGAGTGACCCGGAGGAAAGGGCGCTGTGTGGAGCCTGAATCAGCCAATGGAGAGCAGGGTTCCTTCATTAATGTGTAGGAGGGTAGGACTCCTGTCTGGAGGGTCAGGAGCTGGGGTCCAACTATTTATACTTAGCAATGGGAATTAGAGGAAAAAAGTTGAGCAAATGATTGAAGCTGTAGACTCTGAACATGCCAGGTCCCAGCTAGACTGAAACTCATGTTCATTATAAATAGAGTGGTATCAGCCTTTTCCATAGCAGGACTGCTTGCCCCCTCCCTTCCCTCAGCACATTCSTGCCACTGATTTGAGTCCACCTCTCCCAGTTAGTAAGCAATGAYCATGACTCCCATTCTGATGGTCCTGGCAGGAAAAGAGTCTGCAGTTTCATCTCCTCCTCTCAACAGGCAAGATGTGGAAGATCCTTCAGGGCAAAGGGGTTATGAGCTTAAACTTTACCCCTTAATTATTAGTTGAGAATAAAGGTAGATAGATCCTCCTTACGGAGGTTCCTAGAAGAGAGGAAACTTGTAGTGTCCAGRTGGAATCAAAGATGGGAAATGGATCAGCAGGAAGCTGCCTGCCTAGGTGAGAGAGGACCCTCTGACAGACCTCTTGCTGTTTCCTTTTCTACTGCTCCAGACATATTCCCTAGCTGTTACACACTAGCACTTCCTACCTGTCATCTCTGGGACCATCCATTCCCATTCCATTCTTCATTCCTTTCTTCCTTTCAGAGAACCACCTGGTTTCTGCAAGGATGTGGCAGGACCTCCCAGCCTGCAGCCCTCACTCATTTAGCTATCCTGCCAGGTCTGTTATTTTTAATGATTATTTTTAGGAGCTTTCTAGGGAAGTGATAGTTTTCCTAGTGAGCCAAAAATAAAATTTTTGGTAACAGGAGATAGGGACAGGCTGTTCCATTGTAGTAAATCCTGTGACATGTTGCATGTGTGTTTCCATGATATGTAAATAAAGATATGATGGATATCCTTTGTGCAACTCTTCTGCTTTTTTGACTGCACCCAAGGATGTGGAGGAGCCACAAAAGCCTATAAGGGAGTTGGGTAAGAGGTAACACTGATGATTTGAGGTAATCACACAGAACAATTGTGCCACTGGTAGAAAAATTTCTCTGCCCAAGGTACCCTGTATTCTCACTCAAATTGCAAATAACAGATTCTGCCTGGTGTAGTCAGTCAAATATTTTAAACTTCTTTATATTAATACTGAATTACTGGGTTCAGTGATATGTTGGAGCAACAAAGGCTACCTGTGTTAATCTGGAGTAGTAGTAACTGGTAAAGATGTTCTTTGCTACTGCTGACACCCCAATACCCTGAATTCTTTGGGGAGGTAGTTCTGAAGCTTTCTGTATTCAAGAGTCTGGAGACGTACAGCACTTTCTGTAGGAACAGAAATGTTAATTGTGCTGCTRTGTGCAGAATCCTCTTTACACAGCTTCTGTAAACCCCCTGTGTTCCATTAARTTAGTCAAACCTCTATTTTACAATCCCGTTTATGCTGTGGTGCCACTCTGCATTGTGTATTCACTCAAAGACTTGTGTGCATTATACTTTACATCTCTAATATAATGAGTGCTCAGTCATGGCCACAGAGAGATGCTGTGAATACAGTGTCACTTCTGACCTGCACACACCTGCACTGCTAAAGGAGGAATTCATGTGGGAGCTTTTAGGCAAAACCTACCACGGGGCTGGATGTAGCTGTTTACATTTCTGCTTACAGCACGACAGGCTTAGCCCAAAAGAYAGATGTAAAGAAAGGTGGTTTGCCTCCAGCTCAACATCACAGCAGCAAGGATTCAATTTTTTGAATCCAGGGAGAGCAGTGCAGCCCCTCCYTCAGCCCAGATGCAGAATAGTGGGTGGTGCTGCCAGTGCCATTGTCAATGGAAGCATAAGGGAAAAAAGGCTCCTAATTGATCACAGTCAATTGCAGAGCTCTTAGCCTCTGGTCTGTGTGACACTGATGAGAACCACATGCACAGGCACTAACTATCAAAACCAGTTTTGATATCACACTGCTTTTCAGTGTAGGAGCCMAGATCTGGGGGGAACAGTGCAACTGAAAGCAAGCAGGAAATTTTGTGGGGGTCTTTATCCTTGGTGATGCAGGTATTCCTTGCCCCTTACACTACATGTGGAATCCGTGTAGCATCACAGACAGTGTTTGAGGCAAGACTGTTACAAATCATGTGAAATACAAGCAAGTCTGAATCTTGTCAGAGCTTTTAGACTCCAGAGCTTTTTCAGCCCTCAGTCTGCTAACTCTGAATATAGAGAACAGATTATTCTTAATTGGTAGGATTAGTTAAATGTGTAAGGTCAGTGAAACTTCAGTTAACTATTACCAGTCAAGTCAGGGACTAGTGGTTTGATTGTTCACACTGGAGTTTCACAAAGAGAGCCTGTGACCAAGTGTCATTCCTGCTGAATTAATCTGTGGTGTTGCAGAGGGTGAGCAGTGGTACAGGCACGTTGTGCATAGTCACAGCAGTGTGAAAAGAGTCAGCCTGAATTATGGATCAGCCAGATCAACTACTGACTTTGCAATTGCAGTGCAATTGTTGAGTAAATCATGCGATAAGGCGTGGAATGCAAGAGCAGCCTGTGATACAAAGCCCCAGGGCAACATTTGTACAAGTCCAACCCACTTGAGAGCATGGCAAAGCTTTCTAGTGCCRCTCTCTGCTGTCTCAAGGGCATGACAGCAGCTGCAGACCATCACCACYACTGGGTTACTCTTAGCAACTTTCCCCTTCCTTTCCTCTATCTAATAGTCACAGTGCAGTCAGTGACAGTTTTGCCTTTGAGGGCACTAGGTCTGAGCAAGAAAGAGATACAAATGTCAAGCAAGGCTTGATTTATGTATTCTTYTCAACTGATTGTTTAAGAAACTCAAGAATTCACACAAGCTCAGCTTCTCTGCTGCCCCCAGAGAAATTAAGTCAGAGCTCTTGCAAGATTGTCTGTTGTCTTGAAAGGACTTTGGACCAGGCCCAAACCAGCCATAGCAGGGCTCTGTGCAATAATTTCTWAAGTTAATTAATTGCAGGGCATGCATGCAAGAAAGGTGAGCAATGAAGTCCCACCCAAAGTCCTGCTCTACAGCTACTGCTGTTAGTAGCATCCCAGAGGGAGGTTATGCATCCCTTGAAACTGCTTCTCCAAGGGTGAGAATCATTAAACATGGAAAAGAGAGGACAGCATGCTGTTTGACATAATCATTTCAGCAGCTGCCTGCTTTGCAAATGCTGTTGAATCTCTGGGATCTTTCTGRCAGTTGCCAAAATTATGACTGCAGGAGAGACAAGGAGTGGAAGCACAAATTATAACACTTGGGAATCATTCAGGTCTATAATAGTCTGCATTCATTTTAGCTTGGAGGTGTTTTATTGAAAYTCTCTCTCTTCCCTCCCTCCCCCAGTAATTACCCTGTTGTAAATCCAATGTGTGTGAAAGTGCCTCAGTTTCAAACCCATGCTAACACCAAATTGTTCACGTCCATGCCAGTCATTCTCTGCTGCACAAAGCCTGAAAAAACATTGCTTTCATCTTTTTTATCAGAAACAAACTGAGGGCTGTTGTTTTCTTGGAATGTTCTGACTGAGCATATGTACTCCCTAAACCCACTTCTGGTGTGTCAGTTCATTTTCTGGAGTGTCAGTGAATCTTGAAGAGTAGTCCCTCAGTGCTATCTCAATGCTTTAGTTAAATTTTAGAAAATCAGAGGAGATTGCTGATGAGATTGGGAAGGATTTTCAAGTGCATTTGTCAAGATACCACCTTAGTRTGACCCTCTCCACTCCACAAATCACCTTGCCATAGTGTGTTTTGCAGTGCAATTGCAGGAGGAGGCTTTCCCCCAGCACTACAAAAGGCCTTCAGTTTTCCCTCCCAATCCAGATAATGATTCTGCCTGCTGAATTCCCATTGGGATTTAAAAGGGAGTTTGTAGAGCCACRCAACTTCTGCATGCCTTTCCTCACTACTTATTAAGAAAGGCTCTGTGGCTAATATATGTATTTGTGCTGAGCTGGTGCCTTCATTGCTCTCAGCTCCATAGCCAGGGGCAAAACTCAGAGACAGGGGTGTCAGCTGCAGCCTTTAGTTACCTTCAGACCAAACCCCTAGAGAGGAGAAGAAGGGCAGAATTGTGAGGGGTGAGCTTGTCTCCACTCCCACGGGCCAGATAAGGACTCCAGGAGCAATTGTATTAGCTCCTTTACTTCCCTATGCAATTGCTACCACCTCACCCACCAAGAGTACAGTGCCTTGAAAATGCAAAGGAAAATATTTCTGCCTTATTACTCCACTTTTCTGCTGTCAGGAGGGGAGCCAGCTGTATGTTAGGCTTTTACTCAGTCTGCACAAGCTAAACCAATAGATTTTTAAAAACAATAGACTTGGCAAAGCAGCTAATTGCTGGGTATTGGTTGCAGTGAGCTGAACTCACCTGGAGCAGTCTTCTAGTCACAAAAATCTCCATATCCAGTCTCCKGAGACCCTGCAGGTCTGTAACTTGCTGCTTATCTTTCTCTCCGTGTTGTGTTGCTTTATCAAGCCTGAGGAAGGGAAGAGACACAGTGGGTTACACAGAGAGGCAATTTACAAGGTACAAGCAGCACAAAGTAGAAATAAAAAACAAGCAACACCCAGATCACACAGGTGTGAGAGACGTGCAAATGCATAATGTCTGTCATAGCTCTCATTATTTTCATATCCATGAGATCATTAAGACATTTTTAAGTCCCATGAGCCCATGACATGCAAACCCAGGATATAATAAGCAGGGCTGAATTAATTGCACAATACACTGATGAGCAAAATGAAGTAAAGTGCTTTTATTGTACAAAGGGAAAAGCTTTGCGCTAAACAGCGGACACATCAATTCAAATTATGGCTCATGCTGCATAAATGATAATGAGACTGTCTGAGGCTGAGTGAGAATGCTGAAGGGAGCAAAGACACCCACATGCTGCTGCATCCAAACAGTGCTTATCATTCAACTGGGACAGTGGAATTTGTCTTCATAACAAACTGTTCTGCTTTGATAGATACTGGCAGAAGGGCATCCTAGWGCACTTCACACCCAGCACTGAGCCAGCAATATGGCTATTCAGTCTCTCTATCTTTCCCCTCATCCCAAGTGTCATATCTTTTTGTCATTTATGTTGAAATCCAGTCATTCCATGACATTACTGGAACCACCAGCATTAATCCCATTTGATACCCCCACTTCTGTAAGCAGATGCAGGACTGCCCTGCAAGACACAGTAATGTGTCCCTGCAAGACCCAATAATGGAAATAAAATCACAGCTCATGTGTCATGTGGCAATAGATGAGTTATATTTCAATCTTTCATTTGAAAGTGACACATTCAGAGATTCCCGAGGGGACTTTCACAGCATTTTTGTTTTTCTTACTGCTGTTCTAAGCTATGCAGCCAGTCAGTCTTATTCTGATGCTCCCTAGCATTTCCTAGGTAATTTCATTTTGGCATTTAATGCTTTGCCTTGGGAGATCTTAAAGCGTGCAGCATACAAGCAGTCAATAGCATTCAGGACACAGTCAAGGACAAGGACAGCACTACATTTGTGTCTTGTTTGAGAATGTGTGACAGTAGGTTCAGCACTGCACAATTCTCACTGCTTGGACTGGAAATGAGACTGAGGGATGACTCACGCATTTCCACATCCAACTTCTGCAATGAACCTCTGACCCAACTCATTCCTTAGAGGCCCCATCTTTTCTGTAAGAATGAAGAATGACAAGAAAGGAAATGATCTAGTAAGACACTGCAGTCTTACACTGCAGACAGGTACATCACACATCAGGCAAGGAAGGGAGGGCTTGAGAAGTGTCATCCTGACCTCTGGGTTCTGTTAGTTTGTTTGGCAGACTTGAGCAGAAGGCTGCTGGTATGAACTGGACAGGAAATGGTAAGTTATAGCTGAACTGTGGGGGATTGGTCACTTGTCCAACTTCTCTAGCTCTAAAATGAAACCAGCTTTCTTTCAGAATGAGAAATGAGAACTTGCTGTTTATACCAGGCTTTTAGGCAAAGGGTTCAGTTATCTAGTTCTAGGAAAAAGTCCAGGGACAAAGGAAACAACTAAGTACCTGCCACCCATTCTAGCTACCTGGCTCAACCCCTAAGACTGACTTAAATTTACTGAGCTGTTGGGTGACACAGCTGAGCACAKTCAGTACCATAAAACAGCCTTTTTATTGGTGTCTATCCACAGTTTCCTTATCCTCCTCACATTTTGGTCACAGCACTGATGTATGCACAAAAACTCTCTTCCTGCAAAAAGCTGCTAAGTCCTATAAACGCATTAACTTTCCCGGACAGTGATTACGAAGTATAATGGCCAACCATGCCTCACTGCATTGCATATGAAAGCAGCAGGAAGAGTTTGGCGGGGTATTTGGAGCTAACAAACTGATCTGTGCATACTTAGTGGTGGCTTTGGAAACAGAATCACAGGATTGTTAAGGTTGGAAGAGGCATCAGGAGATCATCTAGTCCAACTGGCTGCTGCCAAGGCAGGGTCACCTGGAGAGGGTGACACAGGAAGGTGGCCAGGTGGGTTTGTCTCCAGGGAGAGAGACTCCAGGCCCATTTTGGGCAGCCTGTCTCAGTGCTCTGCCACCCTCAAAGTAACGTTTTTTCTCATGTTGAGCTGGAACTCCTGGTGTTTTAGTTCATGCCCATCGCCCTGTGACTGAGTACCACAGAGAAGAGTCTGGCACCACCCTCATGGCACCCGCTTTCGAGGCATTAACGAGATCAGAAGCCATGCGACTCACATCAGACAGGCTGAGCACTGCACTGCCTGTACTGGAACACACCCAAGCAGCTGGCACCCAGCGAACTCCGACAGGAGCGCCGCCGCCGGGAGCCGCCGTGCCCCAAAGCACCGGGCACCGCCCGACGCGTCCCGCACGGGGCAGGGCGGCCCGGGGGCGGTGTCCCGGCTCCCCCCGCCCCTCGCCGGCCCCGGACCGGCCCTGCCCTGCCCCACGTGAGCGGTCCCGCTGGCGGTCCCGGGGCTGCTGCCATGGAGCTGCCGGCCGTCAGCCTCAAGGTAGGGGCTGCTCCTGCCCCCGGGGCTCGGGAGCGGGGCCAGCGGAGCGGGAGGGCTGCCGGGGCGGGCTCGGATGGGTGCTCCCTGTATTCCTCCTCTTCTCTTGCATGTTCCCCACTCTTGTGCCTGGTGCAGTTTCTGGCTGAGGCCCTGCTCGGAGCTGCGGAGCCCTCTGAGGGGGAAAAACTGATGTTTCTACTTTTTTTCGTCACGTGGGCAAAGGCTGCAGAAGTACTGAAGGCTATGAAGCCGAGTCGGGGGAGGTTGAGGTTGGATATCAGGAAAATTTTCCCCAGAGGGTGGTCARGTGGAAGAGGCTCCCCAGGGCAGTGGTCACAGCACCAAGCCTGTCTGAGTTCAAGGAGCGTTTGGACAWCACTCTCAGGCACATGGTGGAATTCTTGGGGTGTCTTGTGCAGGGCCAGATCTTCCTGATGGGTCCCTTCCAACTCAGCGTATTCTGTGATTCTTGGTTGTTAAACCTACCAGGTGATGATGGTGCAAGTTTGCTCTTACTTCAGGGATATTGCTSAAGTGGCCAAGGACTCGGCAGAGACAACAGGTGGTTATTAACTAATGTCTGTGGAGGTTTCCAGCTCAGCTGACCAGAGCTAAACCAAGATAAACACTGCACAAGATCCTGGGGAGGCAAAAGTTTTTGCTTGTCAGGCAGAGTATCTTGGAAAGATAAGCCTGCTTACTTTGGGGTTRTCATCTGATAGATAACTGCAGTTGCTTCTCTGCTGGGGAGGGGAGGCTCCAGTTGAGGGCAATTTGGAAATTTGTGTGAATATCTGATAACCAGAGAAAGGAGAAATAAGAGACTTAACCACAGTTACGTTACATTTTTGGGAGAAGCACTTCCTTGTGGACAAGCCACTGGATGTTAAAATCACACTTTGTTTGCTTTTCATGTTGGTTTTTGATATTGATGCTGTCTGTGCTACCAGAGAGGTGACATTTTTCTCTTTCTTTTTGTCATTCACATTTTCAGAGCCCTGAGATTTCTAGGTGTGTGTTTCCTTTCCCTGCTTCACTACTTTGTGATYTCATTTAATACAGCATGGTTCACGTGCATTCTTTGGTTAAAGCTTTGCTCAGAGAGTGAAAGCATCACTGATCACATCAGGTTTTTTTWTTTTTTTGCTGGTGATTCATTAAGCTGTGAGCTGTGGCCTATGCTGCCTATGGGTTGGATGGGAGGATAGTATTATCTCGACTACATTTATTAATTCAGCTTTGTACAGGAAGGCTTTCATGTGGCTTTGTTAAATAATATCTTGGTGTTCGTATAATGATGAATACTCCTCTTACTAGTTCACCAAGAAAAGCAACTTCTCTTGTTAAAGGCAAGTAAGCAAATGGATTTTTCAAGGCCTGGCATGTGGATTRTATTACATTCTGGAAACTAGCTGATACTTTGCCCTGACAAGTTTGGACTATTGTGTGATTCTCAGGGCACTGGGAAGATTAAAAGACCTTGCTCTGTTTTTTTAATTTGGTTTAATTTTTTCCCATGCTAAAACAACAGTGAAAACTAAGGACATTTGATTAAAATGTTTACCAACATAAAATACATGTTTGACCATGGCAAAYGGAGATAGGGGAGCTGAAAAGCACTGACTTTTCAATAAATGAGTCACCAAGACAACAAAAYGAACATGTTTCAGACAACCATTCCCCAATCTCTTACTAGATAAGAGTGAGCTCATCCTGGGAAAACTGTTTTCAGCATTAAGAAATTCCTTATTGTCGAGTCTGCCAGCTCTGCTCTGGAGCTGAAGAGCTGGGGAATAGGGAGTTAATAGTTGTACCTTCATCTTCATACTGTTCCTGAGTTAGGGTCTGATTCCCTGAAAAAATACCACAAAGGTGAGAAAGATTCTTACTCAGAAAGGGCCTGGAAATAACACACACTGCTACTATTCACTGGCATGATCTGCTTATGGGTTCTGTGAGATTAGAAAGATGAGCCTCGTGATAGAAGTAGCTCCAAGAAAGCTGCATGACTGAGCTGTGTTTGTGCCAGAATAGCAGTATCTTAGCCTTGAGGTCTCTCTTTAAGCTATTGGCAGAGCTACAAAATTAACATAGCAGGCTTTGCTCAGGAGTGGATGGGGAACATGCTCATGGAACAGGATTTACTGACTCGGTTCTAACAGCCATGCTCAGCAAAGCATGTGGGAAGCAGCATAGCTATACTTTTGCCATGACAACTTGACACCTATGATTATTGAAATAATCATGCAGAGTCTCAATATACAACATTTGACTTTGATCAAGCCTGAACAATGCCCTACAATCCATGTGCCTGGAAACACACATTTTGTGCTCAGGCATTTTAAAATGCTAAGTCACAGAATCAGGGAATAATAGAGATGTCTGTATGTCATGTGGTTCAACCCCCTGCTTAAAGCAAGGCAAACTGCAGGTTTAGATCAAATAGTTCAACTCAAACTGAGTTTTAACATAAGAATAAAGCTATGACAGCCCCATTGGATAGCCTGTCCCACTGCTTAAGCACTCTCATTATTATCACTCTGTTATAATAATGAGGAGTGTTCTCACAGGTGGCCACTCAGACTTGTATTTTGGTTTTGTGTGTTTTCAGGTGAAAGTCACTCATGGAGCAGATGAGCTCACTCTAAAATAAAAYTAGTAAAATARAAATGCAGATACAACAAGAAAATAWTTGTAMTTTGGAACRGTTTCATTTTTAACTTGCTCAAAATTCAACCTTGTGCTAAGTTCTGTACTGAAGCATGTTTAAAGCTTTCCAATTCCAAAGAGTTTCCCATCTAATGAGACCCTGGCAGACCTAGGTTCTTTTTATGCTTGGCAATTAGTTCCGTGGCATGCTGGGATTTGCAGGGGAGGTAGGAATTCCCCTTGGCTCTCCCCAGTTTCCAGTGGGATGCTTTTAATCACATGGCCATCCTTGTTCCCAGAAGAGATGGGGACAAAGGACCCACCTTTCTTATTTTCTGCTCTCACCACTAGTTCAAGTCTTAGGAGTTATTTTCTCAAAATATTGAGAAAATTGGGGAAATATTTTCTCAAAAAGAAGAAATCTATATGTCTCTTAGGTACAGACTTAAGTGCTGGGACAGATGGAAAAATTTTAAATTCTTCTGCTGTCTTATCAGGCAACTGCCTGCAAATTAACTAATCTCACACAGTAACTGTAGCTTTTCATTAACACTATATTTTCTGARTTAAATCATATCAACACCACCAGCCAATTCTATAGTATGCTGAAGATCTGTCAGGTAAATTGGACTAATAACCAAGAAGGGAATATCGTTTTTATTTCAGCAGTCCCTCATAGTATCAGCTCTAGTTTAGCTGACTTTATGCTGATGACTAAACATACTTCATAATTTAATAACTGCAGTATTGATCTAGACAGCTTTAAAAAAAGCCCACCCTGCCTAATTATGTTAACTGGTGAGCTTTGAGGGGTCTTGTGGGTATGTAACATRCAATTAAATACTGCCTAATTAAGAATTTTCCTGATGTTGTGATAGTCTCTTGAGTAAACGCTATTTGCATGTCTCCATTCTTATCCAGGAACATCTTGTATTTTACTGATTAGCAATTTCTCCCTTGTGTCTGTGGTGCAGTTTGGGAGCAGGGGAAGCAGGGGCTGATGGTGGTGAAACATTTTGTAAGCTTTCATGAACAATTAAAAAAATGAAGAAAAATCTGTCTAAACAGTGTTTGAAGTTASAGCAAAGTCTAGTGAGTGCTCAGCAGCTCTGATGGAGCATTGCAGGAAGAGCAGGAAATAAGACATTTGCATTGTTGGTGTCCTGACAGAGCAGTGTGATCCGCAGCAGCTGGGCCACCCCTGTGGCTTTCCTGGCTRTGCTTCACTTATGTCACAGCTTCACTCTCTTCTTCAGCGACTCGTTTTAAGTTAGAGCATGGAGAGATGTTTTAAGACAAGGAATGTAGCAGGGTGTCAGTAGATCTTAATTTGCTTTTTAGTGTCTTAATGTTCCTATCTGCATACATCTTTCCTGTATCCACTGCGTAACGTAGGCTTTTGCTACATACTAATTTCCCWWTTTTTTTTTTCTTTGGGGGRTGTTATGAACCAGTTTAAACACAGAGGAGCAAAGTAAAGTAAGTCTCTGTGTATAAAACGGAAAGAACTTTGAATGTTCAAAATATTCCCAAAAAGCAAGATAAAAAGCAAATGAGATTAAATGTTGATGCAAAAAAAAAAATGGATACTAATCCAGCTGGCTGGATTACATCCAGCTGATACACTGTATGTTGCCAATACCCTATATAAAAACTTATAACAATATATGAAAAGGCCATTATTGATAATATGTTGAAAGCTATTACATTGTATATTGATAATATGTAAAAAGCTATTACATTATATATTGATAATGTGTAAAAAAAAAGTTATATAAAGTTTTCAATCAATAGGTTTCATAAGCACCTTGTAACTTTGACTTAAACCACAGGTATCATTTTCACAAATGTTTAGAGAGCAAATATGAATAATCTCCCTTTGTTGAATTGACCAGCAAGCCATAGATATAGAAAGTCTGAAGTGATACGTTGTTCTCATTTGCTCTCTGAATAAACATTGTAGGTTATGTTTCCTTGGATACAAAAATGGCAAGTGGTGGTGAAGAGAATCTTTGTATCACTTATTACAGTACTATCCTTTCTTCTAGGATTTGTCCCCTTGAGCACAAGGATCAGAATCTTTAAGGACATGTGCAAAGTACAGAATTTGTTTCCTCATTATCTTACTGCTAGTCAGGGCACTTTTGGAATTTGGATGTGGTGGYTTCACTGGGAATGAAAAGAGCTGTATGCTTTGGCAGGATCAGGTTCACAGAGTCCTGGAAGAAGCCTTCAGGTCTGTTAATACTGCAGTGACGTTGGACCACTGCTTTGAACAGACTGGAAGGAGGTAAAAAGGATTTGCTGATGACTGGGGTGAAATTCTGGGAGCTGCAGGCATGGCTGTCCATGAGTTTTTTGGTGATGGGATGCCAGATTGGTCACATATAAACAGTATTAGTTCAGTGTGAATCAGATTGCCTGGCTTTCTGTGCAAACTCTTCTGAGGTTCCAAAATTAATAACCCATTTAGAAAAGGCTAAGTGGTCCCTGAATCAGCTGTTGACAGGGATGACAAGAAGAATGAATGACTACAGTGTAGCACCACAGGAAATACTCAGCAACAGATACAGAGAAAAATGGCTTTGTCTTCACTGTCCCAATTGCCTCAACATCTTTCTGTGTTGATTCATAGGTCTAGGCCACTCTTYCACCCATCCCTTGGGGACAAGATGGTAATTTCACATTGAAATGGTCATCCCAGAGTTCTTCCAACATGCTGACCTGTCTTCCTGTTTGTTTTTTTTTTATAGGCTATCATTCTGGTACATTGGCTGCTCACAGTGTGGTGAGTGATTAGTGTCTGGCCTGGGGGAGAAGAGAGTATTCCTTCAAACTAGGAATGGGATGTTCCCTGGGAATCAGCACTCCCTGTTTGTGCCTGTGTGCAAGAAGATCCTAAATCTAAGAGTGAGGTGTTTGTATGGGAACAGGGATGAATGCTAACTCTTGCAGGCTTATTGGTATGTGAACTGGAATTTTTTTTTGGTCTCGTTTGGCAGGGGATGCATGAATTATTTGTTGCCACACTCCTATGCCTGGGGAAATTTCAGTGTCCTTGCAATGGGGATCTGGGCCATTGTGCAGCGAGATTCCCTTGATGCCATAATGATGGTGAGTGTAAGAGTGTTGGTCTCCCCCAGGCTGCTCAGGAGGAGGGTGGAGGCCAGAGACTTTGAGCCAGAGATGATTTTCAGCTGTTCCCAATACAGCAGTGAACAAGTCAATTCCCTGTTTGGGTGGGTCTGGTTTTTAAATCTATAAACCATGGTGAGAAGCATTCACTGAGCTCTGTAAACCATGGTGAGAAGCATTCACTGTCAATTATTTTTCTTCTCAGAGATGAGAAATACTTGGTTCTTGCTTTTTTTACCTGTTTGTTGTGACTTGTAATGCCAGATGAGGACTCAAAGTGTTTGATACGCCTCAGTTGGAGGGGCTTTGTAAAACTCTTCTTTGAACATTGAATAGACTGGCAAACAAAAATAAACAATTCTAGAATATATTATGAGAAGATACCTGACAGATGTGAAGAAAATGCATAAAATACAAGATCATTCATCTAGGAGTATCCATCTACCTGGGGCAGTACCAAGAGTGCTGTGTGATACTGGRGTGAAGGGTGGTTGGGTAACACATCTCGCAGGAAACAGATGCTGTCKCTGACTGTTACTTCTGGTGGTTAAACCCTTGTTCTGTTCATGTCCCATTCTCTCTCTTTGTTTCCAGTTCCTGACTGGCCTGCTGCTCACAGTCCTCACAGACATTATTCACATCTCTATCTTCTACCCTTCACATGACTACCTCAGTGATGCGAAGCGTTTCAGTATAGGCATGGCCATCTTCAGCCTCCTCCTCAAACCTGTGTCCTGCTATTTGGTGTATCGAATGTATCGGGAGCGTGGAGGAGAGTACACCTTTAACATAGGTAAGATGCTTTCTCTGCTTCCATGTCAGCGTGGGCCACCTCCTCAGGTGTTAAGGGGACTGCCCTTCAGGTGTTAAGGACTTTGGTCCCTTCAGTCTGAGCTCTGTTCAATTGGATTCTGCCCTCCTTTCCAGGCAGATGGAATGCTTGCTCTCCCTTGCTCATGTCTATTCTCCCATTTTGTGGTTCTGGTGTGTCTTGGGCCTTAAATTTATATTCTTCCTCTCTCCCCTTACAAACTTCTCCTCATGAAGTTTTTGACAGCTACATTGCCCACAATGGTGTTGTGAGAGGCTTTTCTGCTCTTCCTCCTTCTGCATATGTGTGTGTTTCCCGGAAACTTCTGGATGTTCTCTCTTTGTCAACCCTTTCTTTTCCTTCTGGAGAAAAGTAGAAGCAGTATTTCCTCTAGCTGGATTATGAACAAGAGGRAAAGAAGCTGGATTTCTMACTCTATGCTTTCTGTGTCKTGTTTACCTTGATTGCTTTGGACTTTGTTCCTCCTCTGGAATAATGTTTACCTCATGGGAATTTGCTTAGAGACACTTCATTTTTGCTGTGGATGTACTTGATAATGATAATGTGGAAGAGTTGCCAGAGAGGATGGGCTGTGGCTAGATGTTCTGRGCCTTAGCTTTGCCAAGGATGCCTAGTGCGAGCTCATGCCTGGGCAGCTGCCAGGGATTGATTGTTTGCCAGGGATTGTTGAGTTCATGCTGGCAAAAGCTGCAGCCTGGCACAGTTCTRTCTGTCATCCTAAGAATGCTGTGCARGATAAAACATRGTGTACCTGCATTACAGTGTCTGGAAGTTCTCTCGTTCTGCTTTGGTGTTAGCAGAGATCACACTCCTGTGAAAAGAGGTGGAAACCTGCAGAGGAGGAGAAGCCATGGAAGGAAACCATAGCTTAGGGCACTGTGTGATATTTGCATCTCTCTGCTAGTGTAGTGTGCATGTCGTCTCTGCCAACTACTTGTGAAAATCCAGATGGATAGGTCTCACCTGGGTCAGGAGGCATGTGAGTCACCTGCAGTGCCTTGTTTGTGCCAGTTTTTATTAGCTGCTCACTGTGCTTGTCATTAGGATTCAACATGTGTATCCCATAGAAAGTGTAGRCATCATTGAGGAGTTTGTTTGCTTGGAATTTGGGAGCACTTCTTTTCAACCACATTATCCCAAACCAAGAATCTCTCAGCACAGTTGGGAATTCAGACACTTTGTAGTTTTATATCCTCTTCTAACTGTCTTTCTTACAAGATTTTYAGTACTGTGTTGCTTTGTGCTGAATATGCTTGACAAATTTCTTCTCATTTTCCTACTATCTGGCATTTTCTTTTGAACCCAGCAGTATTGAAATTTTTCTGGCTTTTTTTGTCTTGTTTTCCTTTTATATCAAGTCGCTCTTTGTTGCTTGGCAGCATCCTTGCTACTTGGAACAAAYCCCTCATAGTCTGGTACCTATCTGTGTTTCAGGTTGCTTTCTCCCCATGGCAAATGCCCGGCCCATAGATAAAGAGCTGTCCATGCACATTCTCTGTCTCTGCCTCCTCTTTCTGCAGTTATCCCCTGAACAGTAACATGATTTTGCATAGAYAAATTGTTCATAGTGCAGTTAGGAGCACTGTTTGATTCAAATTTGGTGCTACACTTGAGGCATAGCTGCCTTGTTGGGAAGAGTGGTTTATGGATGTGTCATGCCTTTAAATTTATGCTGTCAGCTAGCTATGCTTCCTGCAGCTTCTGGCTCTGTCTGTTCATTTTTCCAAAAGCTCTCATACACTTTATCTTGCTGAAATACCCGGTTGCAGGAACCTGTTGTGCTGCTGTGGGGTATTGTGGGTCTTGCTTTTCACACAGCCATGTGGCTACTAAGAGGGCAGTTCTCAAGGAAAGAACAGGCATGTTGGAAGGGTGCCTTTCCTCATCTGCCTGTTTAATGAGGATCACAGACCACAGGTGCAGGGAGCTGGTAGAATGTATCTCCTGAACTGTTGGTTGTGCTTTTGCCTTTGTCCCAAGCTTGTTCCCTTCCATCTCTWTTCAGGTGTCAGCAGTGCGGGCCAGAACCGCAGCACTTACGAGCCCATCGATCAGCCAGACGCGCCTCCACAGTGGCCTTCCTCCAGCAAGGCAGCCCAGCCCCCGTACTGAGGCACCTGCAGCCCAGGATGGACACTGCCCTCACCCAGCCGAGCCTTCCATTCTCCCCGTGGAACAGCACCTGCTGCTGGGCAAACAGAAGATCTGATATTTCTTTTGCCTCCCTAAAGGTTAGGCAGATGGGTTCTGCAGTAAKTCCAGAAGATCTTGGAGGTGTCATGTTAAAGCACTGTGACTCATTGTAATCCCAGTACTTTTCTTTTCCTCCTCCCCCTAAATCCCTCCTCTGTACATGTGACTGGATGCACCTTCTGCAGTCTTCCAGATCTTCTGCTGTGTTTCCTCTTTGTTGTAAGAAAACCACTCAAAGTACTCCYGGACAAGCAATCTTTAAAAGGCTTATGGACTGCCCTAAAACAGTACAGTGTAGCCTGATTTTRTGTAGATATATTTCCAGGAAACATCTGTCAGTTCCCAAGATCTGTTTTTGATGGCATTATTTAACTTCTTGTGCTCCCGGTATCTGGTATTGTGTTTTATTAACTGATGCTTTTATGCAAGTTGAACATCTTTCAGGATACTTAAAATGACTGTTGAATGTAATYATAAATACTTTGTGCCTTGAAATATCCTTTTGCCTTCAGCTGCCTGTCTTAACAGAACTTGAAATGTTACATTTTTCTAAGAAAACCATAAAATKAATACAGTTTTTCTGTGTTAGAAAAAGTTACATTGGTCACTTATGTCTCATTTGAAAATGTAGTTTTTTCTGAGTGCTTGGGACTGTAGCCAGGCAGTCTGGGAGGGTCATTATGGGGGAAGGGTCTCTGATGGCATTTAGTCTAAGCTTTACTCTGAGAAGTAGAAGATACTGCTTACAATTGTATGGGTGGGAGGGTGGGCTTGTAAAATGGGCGTTGCAGAAGGATGGATTTATTTACACTGTCGAGGTGAGTTCCATTGGGTGTGACAAGCTGTTGTTATGCATGATAAATCTGTCCTGCTGTGGCCTTCAGGTAAGATTCTAAAAAAAAACCAAAACAACCAAAATCCCAGAAGCAAGCAAGCAAACAAATTTACAGGAATTCATTTACAGAAGAAAAGGAGTATGTCAGCTTTGGCAGAATTCTAGTGCTAGGAAGATAGGTATTTTCCTGAAGCAAGTTCATTTTCAAAGTTTATATCTATTATTTTACAACTGCATTTGTCTCGACAAGACCTGCTGCTGTGTTGATTCTTCAGTAACCAAGACCCATGTTAACTTTGCTTTAACCTCCAGAACCATTCCACTTGTATTTTTTTAAAACCAAGGAGTTTTCTCCCARCTTTGATCACTTCAAACATAAGCAGATACTTCCTCTACTCTGCTGCACAAGCACTACAGTGACGTGGTATACCTGGTTCACACACATGGTAAATGCCGGAGAAGGGTGATAGTTGTCTTTACTCTCTCAGAAAGGAGTGTTGTGCATTTATTTTACAGGCTTATATATAATAGAGCACCAATATAGGAATTGGTCTGTTCTTGTGATTAGATAGCAAATGGGGAAAGAGTAGGCAGAAATTGCTGGGACTTGTGGCATTGCAGAGCCTTTATGGAAATGGGTTTTTTCAGCTCTTTAGAAGTGTACAGTGGCAGCACAGATCCCTGAATAACACATTTAAATACGCAGGGTTGTTTTTTACCTAGACCCATGGATGACAGAATGGAAATCACTGCTTTAAATGCTGTGGGGTTTGCAAGTAAGCACAGTCAGCTATATCTAGGGAGGTCTCCCCAGCTCTTGTRCATTGGAAATACCCATCTAGATGACCTGCCATGTGTTTTTCTGTGGAAAACTCAGTACATTTGGGAGCTCTGGGGAGCAGAGCATGGCAGGAGTAGCACTCTGCTTACAGTGCCTCAACTATACCTATTTTGGGCAGTAACTCAGAGGTGATGCTAAAAACAGACCTCTCTCCTGGCTGAGGACGAAGAGAGCGTTTGTACCTGGTTCAAAGGTGTGCATCAGGGGTTCACATAGCCGCTGCGCTGGAGCATGGCCTCGCTGGCTTCACCGTGGGACTGTCGTGGGCTCTTAGTGAGATCTCCTTACCCACACAGGTGTGATGCTCCATTCGGCTGGTTTTGCTTTRTTTTTTAAAATTCTCGGGTCCTGCTGTGCCGGTACATTTGGGAGCTCTGGGGAGCAGAGCATGGCAGGAGTAGCACTTGGCTTACAGTGCCTCAACGATACCTATTTTGGGCAGTAACTCAGAGGTGATGCTAAAAACAGACCTCTCTCCTGGCTGAGGAGGAAGAGAGCGTTTGTACCTGGTTCAGGTGTGCATCAGGGGTTTCACAGAGCCGCTGCACTGGAGCATGGCCTCGCTGGCTTCACCGCGGGACTGTCATGGGCTCTTAGTGACATCTCCTCACCCACACAGGTGCGATGCTGGTTTTGCTTTGTTTTTTAAAATTCTCGGGTACTGCTGTGCCCGGACAGCTCCCCAGGACTGAGCCCGGCCCGCCCAGGGCCTGTGCCCCCCTCAGGGCTGGCAGAGAAGGCGGGAGACATGGTGGCTGTCCTGAGGCGCTGCCCGGGACAAGCRCGGCTCCCGCCCGGGACGAACCCCCTTCTCCCCGGCTTTAATTAACCACGGCCCAGAGCGGCTTTCCCGGGCCATCTGCAGCTCCGGTCAGCGGCTAATCGCGGGGATAAGCTGCTTAGGGAGCCCCAGCTGGAGCGGACGCGGGGCGCGGGGCTGAGGGCTGGTTGTGGCCGCCGAGGAGATGCCGCCTCAGACGGCTGCGGTCAGTCCCCGGGGCCCGGCGGGGCAAACGGTGCCTCTYGGCGGCAGTAAGTGGAGACATCGGGGTTGCTGAGCAGGGCTGGGGATACATTTGAGGGGTTTCACCTCCCAGGACAGCGGAGGATGCTTTGGTGGAAGCGCTGGGGAGGGAAGAACGCTTGTGTGTGCCTGTTGAGCTCATGTTRTCATGCGGCGGCAGCGGTGGTTTGTTTGGTTTGTAATTCTGAAACTGTTTGGGAAAAGCTTGCTAAGGCAACTCAAGTGTGATCTYGGAGTAACCACTGGCCCCTACTTGAAATGTGGAATAGATCAGCTTTTTCAGCAGGGATGGGGAAATAAGCACTGTGTGTGCGGCGTGAATGTGTTTATTATGGGTCTGGCATGGTTACGTATTGCTGAASTGGCATTTGCTTAATGGAGCTTGATTTTCTTTTCATGAACTGTGCTGTTTACTTTCTTTTGCTTATAACAACAGAAATAACTTTATCATCTTCACTTTTATTTGCTGAGTTGAATTTGTTTCAGGTTTTAATGCATTAGTGTGTTGCTGCWAAGTGTTTATATAGTAAGCATGCATTAAATGTTTTCGTTGGAATCATAAAAACKAATACATAAAATCCATTGGTCATGGATTTTGCAGTTCATAAAATGTGCAGTTTGCCTTGAGTAGCTCTTTTGGCCTCAGATRAAGTTTTAAAAAAGCACTTCATGAAAGCTCATAAGTGAGATTAACCTTACTGCTTAAAAGTGGTTATGTTAAAGTCCTGAGTAGCAATTTTGGAAGGCAGACAAACATATTGTGAAAGGATGTTATTTCTTCCAGATCTCAAAGAGACTGAAATTAGGAATGAGTGAGGTGAGTTGAAATAACCATGGTGATGTGTTGAGAACTGGTACCTAGCACAAAGAACTGAAACAGCTAAAAAAATCACAAGTTATCAAGAAAATAGATTATTATCAAGAAAATAGATTCTGTCCAGTTTCTTGAACATAATGTAGTCCAGAGCCAGGTTTTGAGTGTTCACAGAGCAAAACAACACTGAAAAACATGGTGCGTTTATGTCCTTTTACAATTTAAATCCTTTGTAACACCCTTTTGTGATACATTGCTTGTTGATTGGMTATTTCTGGGATGCAAGGAGTGCTTCCATGGAACACCAGTCCGCTGCATTTTGTGGTTATACTTCATGCAGTGATAGGCACCCTAAGGAAGGCAGCTGTGCTTTGTCTGTTCACTCTGTAGTTGCCAACTTCAACTTGTCTGGAAAAAATAATGGGATCTTTCCGTTCGTGGCACCCTCGGTGGTGTATGAAAGGCAGTAACAGCAGTTCCCAGGGATAATTGCAACACTGCCTGACTGTCCCCTGCTGCTTTAGGGGCTGTATTTGCTTCCCAGATTGTGGTGATTACTGAAGGAGTTTGCATGTGAGAGGGACAAGCGAGCTGTTACAAACAGGGACAACTGAGCCTCAAATGCTCTCTTAGAAGWGAATGAGATAAACACAGTTTGGAAACAGTGTGCAATTTGACAGGAGGCTTTCTGGGATTAGAGTGTGTTTGAAAAAGACAATGGGCATTGATTTCATAGGCCATTGCTGTCTCTTCTCAGATTGACTAGGGGGTTTTAAGATGATAGAGATGTGTGTGTCTTTATCCAATACCATTTTCATTTTTTTTAAAAGAGACTGTGAAAAAGAATAGTGGTTAGAATGACAGTGATTGACAACTTGCTTTTAAAATCAGAGGGAATGAAAGCAGAGTCCTTTCAAATTGCACTTACCTGTTAGCAGCAACTTTAGAATCCATTCTCAGCATAAATTGTATATGTATAACCATCAGACTTAGTGGCTAGACTGCAAATTAGGTCTCCCAGCTGTGCTATAAGTCTTCCAGATCAGGGGACAGTGTAGCTTCTCTGGATATGTAAACATGGTTTCATCCCTTAGTGTGGACGAGAACAAATAGTCTGTGTAGCCTTGAACCTTTGCAGAGCTCTAGCATGATATGTGGACGAATTTTCACTTGTAAAGCAGTTAAAGAGGATCCTAAGTCGTGGCCCTACATTTCCTATGAGCCCTGGAGAAGATATGAGTGTGGAGGAGATCTGAGTTGGATTTCCCATSAGTGATGAAGAGTAAGCATTACACTCCAGCTGTAACCATGTTGGCTCTGATTTCTCAGAAAACATTTTATTTTAGATCTGTTGTTCATTGGTGTCTTGTAGATCTGGTGAAAGCATCCCGGAAAAGCTGCTACACACTACTTTGTCTTTGCAGCACGATAACTCAGCCTTGCTAGCWACAAATTCTTGCTGAGGCTGCAGGTGCATAATGCTGGAAGTCTTTGTTTTCCAGGTTTTTGTTGAGAACTGAATAATTCCCTTTCAGTCATTCCTATTCTGCCAGACATGATTGTCCACTGAAAGGCAGGAAGAGAGTAGTATCTGTAACACTTTCAGGACTGAGGCTGGTGAATGAGAGACAAGGCATTCACAAGGAAARTGTACCCAAAGACTTTTGCAAACTAGGCAAGATGAGATAGGAAGTACGCATAGTCCTTGCTTATATTTCTTCTTCTTTTTCTTCAGAGCAAAGAAACTTTCAGAAGAACATGAATTTTGATCTGTGTTTGGGCACTAGAAGTCACATAGACATTTCTCATYCCTGGCCTGAGATGCAGCATTTGGTGTAAGCCCAGAGACAGCAGCACAGGGCTRGCTGTGTACCGCACCTCTGTCAGATGGGAAGAGATCCCAGTCTGAGACAGACTAATCTCTCCTGTCCTTCTCAGCCATTCCCGGATACTGCCAGCCAGTTCTTCAGTTTCTGCTTGTTGCAGCAGAATAATCTGTGCTCTAGGCTGCAGCARCACAGCTCTAAGTGTGTGGCTCATAGGAGTCCCTGTCTTGCTTTGTCAGTGAATCTGCCCCAGAGGCACTTGCACCTTGAGGCTTATGGTTTAGAAAGAAGGAGTGAGAGTACTGACTTTCCTCAACAACACCATCAGGARGCAAAGGCAGCTGATAGCTGCTCCATACACACTGCCCACCATCACTATTCAGAAAGAAGGAACAAGAATTGTGACTACCCGGTGGAAAACCAACAGCATCAACCTTGTATGGATTCTGTGGACCCTTTACTGGTCAATGCCCATTTGTCATCTCATGCTGCTGATTTTCCTCTTAGGTGTGAATTAGTGGTGAGTCTCTCTTCAAGTTGCTCGAGTGAAAGTGTGAATGATTGTCACAGTTCAGCCCTGACCCTGGGGAATCGTGATCCATCTAATTTGGAGTCCTTTCAGTATCTTTTGCAATCCTCACAGATTTCTTCTAGCTTGTACTGTTCAGTCCAGAGGCTTAAGCAAGAAAGTGCTTTGATGGGGATACGGGCCTCCCTCCCTCTGGAGCGTGATTCTTCTCCAGTCATTGGCCATTCATGCTTTGCTTCTAGTTATTCAGGTCCCAATGTCCTGACAATGGGAGAACAACTAGCTGCAGTAAAAAACAGTGCTGCTCAGGCAAGATTGAAATGGGGCATCCCATTTGCTAAGGACTGGAGCCTTAGTGCAGTGACAAGGGACTTCAGTCCTGCTCAGCCTCTCTCTGTCTCTCACAGGTATGAATACATTGGCTCAAACATGTGGAGAACCAAAATTTCAGGTGGCATCCAACCACAAACACTTGCTTCTGGAGTGGGCTCTGGCAGGCTAGTGGATACAAAAGCAAATTCCTCCATCAGTTGGTCCCCTTTCTATAGATGCCAGTCCCTGGTAAAGACATCTCTGGACACTTGTAGTCTTTATGTTCACAGAAAAAGTCATTTTCCTGAAAAGGTTGTTAAAGGAGAAGAGACATCTAATAAGGTGTCTCCATGTATTGAATCTTTAAAGAAAGACCTTCCAKCCAGTCTGTATCCAGAGGGTCTGCAGGTGTCACTGGAGACAGATCTGGGGGGGACTCAGATGAATGTTGGTGTAGCCATGTATGGGACTCCTACGGAAGTGTGTGTGAATGTCACTTCTCCTCCTGGAGATAAGGAGTTTAGACCAGGCCAGCAGCTTAGTGTTAAATCTGTAGAAGTCAACAACTCTTGTGTTAAGTGYAGCAAAGAGTCAGAAGAGATGTGCTGCTCCAGACCACGAGCAGCCAGAAGAACGGCTGTAGTGGGCAGCAGCCAGTCCAGCCCCTTGGGTACACAGGCTGAAGAAGGCTTTGATGAATATTGTGATGTAGACTGTATGAACATGAGCAGAGAAGGAGGGAGAAACAAATACTCCTGCCAAAGCATCTGGAKGAATTTGGAAGCTGATGCCAATCTTGAGCAGTCTGAAGAATATTCTGTGGAGAGGAATGCCAAAGAACCACAGTGCTGTGAAGAAGAGAGCCAGACACAGAAGACTATGCCCAGAGAGGTGAGGGTGTGCTCACTGCAAAGCATCCCTGTTCACAGGCATTACTTGTTTCTGCTACTTGCTGGAAGTGCAGACTTGAGGTACAAGTGATGGGGATGCTTGTCCTATAGTTTTTTCCTGTCACTGAATGGCCAGAATCTCCTCTCTTACAGTCCTGCTTCATCCCAATGAAGTATGCATCTTTCCATCTCACGTGCTTCTTCCAGCTTGTCAACTTGGTTGGTTTTGGGAATGTAAATATCTGTTAATGTTCTCTGATCTGCATGCTGAGGGAAAGCATTAAACTGGTCTTTACTTCGGGAATTTTTGCATGGCCCTGAGATTTGAGACTTTTTGTGCTTTTTTGTGTCTGAAGTATGTAAGAATATTCACAGCRCAGTGGTGTGGGAGCAGTGTCCAAGGCATCTGACATAATACACGACCTTGAGGCTCTGGTCTCCATCCAAAGTGATACGTGCCACAAATTCTTCAACAGAGTGCAACAATGTGAATAATTGTGAATTACTGTCTCTTGTCTGTTTGCAGATCTCAGAGACCAGCTTCTGGTCATTGAAGGTGAATGAAGAAAGGTAAAAAGACTCTGTTTGAGTGTGCTGGTAGTTAACAGAGGAGAACTGGAAAGTGGCTAAGGAGCTTTGTCCCTGGGAACATTTGGGTTTAGGACTTAGCCTGCATTAATCTGCCTTGATTGGCTGAGGGGCTGCATCCTTTTCTTTCCAAAAGGTTGTCATTTAGAATGGACCATGATCTAAAAAATAATTTCTGTATCTTTTCAGTTCTGTCTTCTAAATTCAGCCTTGGTTGTTGCTAGCAATGAAGGAGGGTTGGTACCATCAATGCAACTCTTCAATGCAGCACATTCCAGTGTGCTCATTGCACAGTTAGTGAAGATCAAGAGCTAGACTTACCCATGAGATGGAATTCAAATTTGTGGTTAAGTTGTAAATGACATTGCTATCAGTTTAGCAACCGTGATTCCTTGATTTGTTGTGAGATTGCAGGTTTTCCATTCTTTAGAGAGAATTACTTGAAATAACATCTTTACAACTTGGTCGCTGAACTCTGATTGCCACCTCCRGGCTGATTTAACTTTCCTTTCTGTTAACTGGAACTCATCTCTGTTTTTTGTTTTTAAGTTTCTGGCACTTGTGTGACAGACAAATCCTTACAAGGTGTTTCCAAACTTGGAGGAGACATACCCTTCGGAAGAGGGCAGCCAGGCAGCGTTACAGACACCAGCTGCTTCGGAAGGGCCTTGCTGCTCTGCAGTGGGCTGTGCACCAGAGGAGGACACAATTAGAGGTGGCCCAGSAGAGACACACTTCAACTCTGCTAGCTGCCAGCTTCCAGAGGGTRAGCACTGGCTAGGGACAGCAGTGCCATGAACTTTCTGCTRCGCRGTCAGAGAAGGCACAAATCCTGTKTSGATAGGAAGGAGGAAGGAGTACCCTGTGTGAAATTCAGTGATGCAGACCCCTGGTACCAATATTCYRTCTGCAGTTTGTTCTAATCAYGTGGTTYCTTCTTCAGTGGAAGGAAGCTGTGRCAAAACGGAGCAAGAAGGAAGCTCTGCAGCCCAAACCTTACTCTTACACCCAAAGTTCATCAACAAAGGTTTTTGGAGTAGGAAGATTAGCAGCTATGACAACCTCAGCTCAGCATCAGCTTACAACAGGATACTCAAAGGAAGTGGAGCAGGCTCGTAGGTAAGCAGAGAGCATTTACTTTCTGTTATCTTGGACAAGGGGTGGTTTACAAACATGGAATTTTTTCTCTCAAATGATGGCAGAATTTTTTCCATGTCCTTGAATGTATTGTTGTGGATAAACATTGCAAGAATTAGTAGTTCAGTGTTAAGTAGTAAACAACCCTATTTCWGAGCTTCTGTGCACTAGCATTTACAGTCTGATACGGATGTCTGACAGAAATACTTCTGTACTAATTCTTGGCTTCAGGTATCACCTGCATATGTGATACAGCTGTAAATGAGAATGGAGTGACACCATATTACAGTCTCTAGCAGTAGCAGTGTGTCTACTGTGTGTGGAGTGAGTCAATACTACTCCACTAGTCTATAGCAGTATTTTGACAATAGACGTGTCAAAAGAAAAGCCTATTATTGAGCCTTCTGATTCTGAAGGCAGAAGAAAAGTCGACACAAAAAGAGAGAGGAAAGCCCTGGATTATGTTCCGTGAGTGCCTCTTTGGACAGCTGGATGTTAAGGTATGCTTGTGGCTCTTTCAGGATGGAGGGGGAACTGTGGACACGACTTCGTCACAGGAGGAGAGATGAGTTCTGCTGGAGAGCTGAAGCAATCAGAGACATGAGACAGCTGGCTGGTAAGCACATCTTCCATAACCTTGGAACAGCTTGGAGTTAAATCACTGTTTCACCAGGTTTTTTTGTTTGTGCCTGTTTGTTGCTTTGAGCTCTTTCAGAACCTGATCCTGCAAATAGTTTGACCAGTATCTGTGATGGTGGAGGATGGCCGCTCACCATGTCATACAACTTTTGCTTTGTTTGTTGTATGAATTCAGCTGCAGCATGTGTTGCCTTCCTAAGGTGTCCTTTCTCTGGCAACTTGGAGTTAAGCCAGGGACTGTTTGCTCTGTGACATTAAGTTTTTTGAAGTTCTTCTGTTATTTCTCTTCCTGTCAATCTCTTCCTGCCCTGCGACACAGCAGCTTTCAGACTCTGGCGCCTGCAGAAGGAGCTGCTGAGCAAAGAGGAAGTCAGGCTTTTGGAAGCCCGTGCTCTGCTGGAAAAGAAGAAGCTACGGAACATTTTCTGGAAGTGGCATTCCCAAAGCTTGGAAATGAAACGGATTCTAACACTGACAACTCAAATCCAAAGAAACTTGGTCTCCCGGTGAGTTGATGAGGTCTGTTTTTCACATGAAAAGTTTGTTCACTGGGAAAGTCCAAGGAATAACAGAGCCAACCCAGACAGTAATAGTTGTTCCACCTTAAAGCCACCTATTCTTTTGTTTTAGGAGTTAATAAAGATGAAAATAGGGTAGAAACATGAAAAGGAACTGCTGTGGCCAAAGATGTTATGAMTTGCCCCCTGTGCACTGCCAAAACYTYWTGGTCTTGACTTTTGATGTCCTGAAAAATCAAACCCGAGAGCAGCCACTGTGTTGATGTGCTCTGAGCATGACAGTGGCTTTTTACTGAAGTAAATGAAGAGAAGCTCGTGAGATGACAGCTTCTGTCTGTCTTTCCTGAACTAAACCCAGTCTCAGGAAGACACATCAGCTTGTGTAAGTGTTTTTCAAAACATTTTCCTTTGGTATTCTCAGGTGCTTCAATACATGGAAGGAGAGTGTTGAGCAGAAGGCACTTTACAGGTGCAACCTGGCCCATCTCAGAGCAGTATCACTGAGGAAACACTTCAAGAAGTGGTTGGAGATTCTGCAGGTCAGAAGAGGTGATAAGCAGGCAGTGATGAACCTCTTCCTACAACAGAAGCAGTATTATGGTGAGCATCTTGTCTCTGTGCAGAATCTAAGCTTTGGAGGTGCTTAGGCTCCTTCTTCTTCTTCTTGTGCACTGAAAACAGAGGGGCTCAGGTGATTCAGGATATGAGCAAACCAGAGTGGGCAAAGGATTAGTTCTGGGTGTGTCAATGAAGCTACAGGGAGATTTGTTGCTGCACTTCATAAACCAAACAGAAACTCTTAAACCTTGCTGAAAMGAGGCAGTTTGAGGGTTGGGCTGGRCTGAGTTGGAATGCCTTGAGARAAACAATCTCTTGTTCCTTTATGTAACTGATTAAGGAGCAGTTATAAACTCAGTARCTGACAAGAGTGTGACAAAGAAGCATGAAGGTCAGCCATCATGGAYTGAAGAGAGACAGTTTCTGGAGAARACAGGCTACTCTTTTGATGACTTCTGCCAAAAACTGAAGCTGCAAAGAATATATGTGCTGTGGAAAACGAGGCTATGTGAGCATCAAAAAGCTGAGTGAGTGCAGAAGAGCCAGTCCCTGGARCCCTCTCCCCATTAGTAGTGTCCATTTGACTTTCTGAACCTTTTGCAAGAACCCCTTTTACCCCATCTATTGTCCATCATGTCTGTGCTAGTCTCCCCTTCTGGTGTTCTTCTGTCACTTGACTGTCTCAATATCTTCTCTCTCAGTTCTTTCTTTCAGACTTTGGAGCAGTATAAACTCAGAAAAACTCTGAAATTATGGCACCAAAAGTATCTCAAGCTGAAGACAATTGAACAAAGTTCTAAGCACTCACATAAAGCTGTCTATGAGGAACCTCTTGCTATGCTGTTTTCTGAGGACCTCTCAACATCATCTGGCTTTGACAGCAGTGCACCAGCTACTCTGACCTCTCAAAGCTCATTGGAAAAGGTGAGACRGTCTTGGTGCATCCAGACTGCTCTGAGGTATTAGATTTCTGGGACTTTTCAGGGGAATATTTCTGCTTCAGCATGGTATTTTCGTCAGCAAACTGTTCTTTAAATCTAGTGCTGAAGAGCACTGAATCTGTGGGGTCCTGAAGCTGAAGTTTAGTCTGAAAGTGTAAAGTCCATGCTTTCCATCATTTAGAGATGTGGGAAGGTGCTGAGCTAGTGAAATCCCTTGTACACTTGCTTCTRTTTGTGACTGCAGGGTGGAAAGGATGAGATATAAAGAGCCTCATCACTGAGAGAGTGCATATGCCCGTTTCCCCTTTTCTCAGTATAGAAATGTATGTATTTCTCCATTCAGTATGGAAATTACTAGTATAGAAATAACTTCCCCATCACTTACATGTTCACACTCCATAGGTGTCCTTACTAGCCTGCAGTTCCTTTGGATGCATTCTGGATTTGCCTGAATTCTTGCTGAAAAGAGGGGTAAATGGCATGGTCAGAACTGTTAACTGAGTGCTTGCTCTGTGAGGACACTCACCTCACAGCATGTTCCTTCCTCTATACCTGCAGGAATGCAGTCTTAGTGACAGCAGCCAGCACAGCTTCTCCTCCGTTCTGACTGCTGAGGATGTCACACACATGCCATGTCACRGTTCTTTCCTGCAACTCCACCAGTGCACAGCACTGCCAGCTGAGCTGGGTGGGGAGCTGTGCTTGCAGACCTCCTTCCCTGGATCTGGGTAAGTTGGAGACCTTTTTTTTTTTGGGATGCTGGTATCAGTGACCCCTTGTTTGGACTGGCTGAATTCCTTCCTTCTGGATAATCCCTCATGTCACATCACGACATCTTTCCAGGGGACTTCACCTTCTTTCTTWCCCTTGTCACCTGGCACTTTTGTCTTGCAGAAAAAATTGGTTTGTGGGAAATCAGTTCCAGTCTTTGGTGCTGCAGAGTCCAGATAATAATTCCCAGCCTCTCACCAGTTACTCTGCATGGGAAGAGGTGAGGCTAGAAAGTGTTGTGTAAAATGTCAGTGTACAAGTGTTTTCTGCATAGCCAAATTTAGCAAAGAGCCTTTGGGTTTCAATATCAGCATATGGAGGGTCTCACTGCTATTTTGTCTTTTTTRTTCTCTCACAAACAGAAGATTTGGGAGATTGAGGCTTTTCTCAGAGTAACTCTTCCCTACCATTTGTCATTGCGTGGAAATGGGGCAGGTGTCAAGGATTTAAAAGGGATGTGTTAGACCCTCATGTCTGTGTGTTTGTGTGAGGTGTGTGGATTAGTAACAGAGCTGGGCAATCACATAASTCATAGTGGCAAGAAGAGACAGCAGAGCTATATGGAGTAACTCTGATATAACAGCAGTTCAAGGCCCTTTTTGCTTTTCTGGATTGTAGGGCTGCAGTTCTGTCAAGGAGGTGAAGAGTTGCTGGCAGCAAGCAGAGAAATACTGTGTGCAGAGGTGCTTCATTGTCTGGTCAGCTCGAACTCGACATCTTGTAAAAGCCAAGCAGTACTGCAGGCGCATTCGGCTGTCTCGGTAGGGATTGTGCTTTCCAGAAGTTTCCTAAACTCTCTGTTTTGAAAGCTTTACACTTGTTTTAATTTAAAAAAAAGGGAAAAATTCCTCCTCTATTTATCTTATTTTTTGTTTTCACTTGGAGTTTTGCAGCCYRTTATTTTGGTGTTTTTCCAGCTTCAAAATTGTTATGTTAGAACACTGTAATTTCTTGTTTAATGGGATGCCTCACAAATTAGAGCAAGCCCAGATCTGCTGATAACAAGTCCTGGTAACTTCCTATCCACTGAACTGGCCTTGCTTTCTACTGATTCCAAAGCTGAAGTGCACAACAGACTTGGCACAGCCAGGACAGAACACCTTACTCCCAACAACTTGCCCTGTCCATCATTTCCCCTGACATTTAATGGGGAAAGGATGTTAGCAGATGGGATGTGTTTCCAAAACTCCCTCATGTGTATGTTTATTGTGAAATTTTCAGTTACACGGGTCTGTATCTCTGTGAGTTGTKTGTACAGTCAGTACACCAACCTTTGTCCTTCTCAGAGCCTTTCTCAGYTGGCACCACTGGATCATGGAAAATAAGAACCAAGAAGCAGCAGCAGTCCTAAAACATGAAGTTCATTGTTGCCAGATGGCTTTCAGCCTGTGGAGAAGGAGACTGGCCCAGAAACTGGAAGTTGACCGGAGATTCAGGTGTCACGTTCACCAGATGACTGCTGATGTTCTACRGCATTGGCATTCCTGCTGGCAAAGTGAGTTACCCCATCCCATTGCAGCACTCGTGTCTATAGGAGAGGGATGCTCTGGAAATGGTTGGGATGAAGAAAGTCACACTTTTGGCTGTAATTCTGTGCACTGCTCCTCTGGAAAGGCACATACTACTCCAGGAGTCAGTATAGGTGCATGTGTCACTGCATTCTTCTGGATATCAGCAAGACATGTGCCCTGCTGTTTTGTAGTGCTTTATATTAGGGAAAATGCTCCTTTGGCACTTCTGCCTGCTCTGCCAAAAGAGTGTTCAAGCAGTGTATTTTAGYAGCTGGGGAGTTAAATGGAGTTCTGTGCAGCATTCCAAGTTTGAATACGTCTCCTCAGACCCAGCAGTCAGGTTTTGCTTCARCAAGAACAGGGTGTATCTTTTAGGGTGGCTTAACAGTCCTGATCTCTCAAGGAATTCCATATGCTCTAAATACTTAGGCTGTGCCAGGGAAGAAAAACTTCCCAAATTTTAATGGAAAACTGCCTTGCTGGTAAGAGTGGAAGCAATGTGTGATTCTTTGCAGGGAAAATAGAAAAGAAAGTCTTTCTGCCTTGCAGACCAAAAACTATAGGGTGAATTGAAAAGTCTCTTTAGCTGCTAAAGAGAGGACAAGAAATCTTAGCAAGTTTGGTCCCGTTTGGTGTTTGCAGCAGGTGTATTCTTTGCTCTTGTCTGAACTGTGTAATGGAGAAACAGTCACTGGGCTGAGCTCAGGAAGGTGTGCTCTTTCCTAGGGAAGCGTGCTCTGGGAGAACTGCAGCAGCAATGGGCTCAGCAGAGCTGCCAGGAGAAGAAGAGCCAGGTCCTGCAGACATGGTATTACCAAACAAAGAAGCAGAAATATGCTGTTTTATTCTGGGAACGTTGTCTCCTGCACAGGTTTGTTTCTTGCGTTCAAAGCATTTCCAAGGGAAGTTCTCTGTGAAGAGCAATTTATGCAGTAGTGTCCATTGTATTCCAAGCAGGGCTTGGGTTTGAAAGTGTGGATAGCTTGTGTGCAAATGGAGCTTTTTTAGGGGCACTTCTTTGAGGGTGTGTCTATATTAAGGGGTCTCTTACCCGTAGCCTCACGCCCCACCTAATTTTTCTGGTTCAAATATTCTTTTCTTTCCAGAACTTGTATTCAGTATTAGTTATGCATGGTCTATGTACACTAAGTGAAGGAGAAATGCAGACAAATTTGTGTAGTTTAAAGACTGAAAGTCTTATTTTCACTTCAGTATTTGCTGAAAGGAATAGTGGGCAGAGGTCTTACAGAGATCTGATGTTTACAAACCTGAGTCGTTTAGGATTCTGGACACTGTGTTGATTTTAATTTAATTTGAAAAATTGAGTTCAATATGTTCTTACAGGAAAGCAATATAAAGCTTATGAAGGGAGAGCCATGATATTCAACTCATCTTGGTGTTACTACAATATAGGTGAAGCTGTACTCTGATTTTGAGTCTTATGTTGCAGATCTGAAAACACAAGAATTTAATTTCTTTTCTCTCTTAATTGTGTTCAGTGGCTTTCTCATTGAAACCAGTTTTGTTTGTGGTTTATGTATGAGGCTGTGCCTGCCTGAAGTTCAGAGGAGTGTCCAGCTGTAGTGAACCAGGATTGTTGAGGTGTTTCTCTGAAATAATTCAGGAGGATAAGAATGAATAAGATTATGAATAAGATTATTTATGCCAGGTGAGAAGTGCAGTTTTTTTTTAGCACATTTTCATTTGAATTRCATGTTCAGCCTGAGAAGACACAAAGATCTGCAGAGTAAAAAGCAACTAAAAACCCAATAAAACTTTGGTGGCTGTGATGTTTAGACTCTGCACTTATCCCCCACCCAAAYTGCATTTTCCTCTGCAAATCTCTGTGTGGCTCCCTGGTGGGAATTGTGTTTGGCAGAAGCCCTAATGTTGCTTCTTCCTGTCAAGTTTGTCTCCACCATTAATCTTCCTTCTGAGTCTCCTTTGATGAGAGAGTGCTTCTGATTTCTTACCTGGATATGGTACAGRCTAAGCTTTTTCTCTTCTGAGGGGGGCATTTTTCATGCTAGGATAACTTGCAATAGCTTCTCTTGATCTTCTAAGAAGCCTGCCAGGCAGAGGATATTTACACCTCTGCCCTATGGTGCAGTGGGGTGATTTGCATAATGAAAGTCCAAGTGGAACAAGGAACCAAAAGGATAAGCCAGGAGTTAAAAGCAGATTGGATTCTCTGGATTGTGAAGGAAAACTGGCCTCCTGTGTATCAGCCTGCAAAACACAGAGAAATTATTGTGGGTRCAGATTTACAGTGCTGGTAATAGTAAGTCCTGAAGTTGTTGATTTATTGGAATAAAATTGTCTCCATAAAGATTATAGTTGTACCTCCCACATACACAGGGCCTTAGTTTGTCACAGCCAAGAAACAAAATCTGAATCTTGACAACAAGCTGCTGCATAAATRCTGCAAGCAGACTTCAGGAATCTGCTGGGTTCCATGCTGAAGGAGATTTTAGCAGTTTTATTCTCATTCTGTGATGAAAAAGCCTTCATAAGGCACCATCTTTCTGGTCAGCTGCTAGCACAGAGSAAGACTGAAGACTGACTAATTAAATTCTTTCCCCTTTTGTTTTTTTGGAAGGATCCACTATGTGTAGTGGCAAGGCAGCCTAGGAAAAGCATTTGTTCTGTAGGCAAAGGAAAAGCATAATATAAGATTGATTTCAGTTCTGTAGGCAAAGGAAAAGCATAGTATAAGATTGATTTCAGTTTGCAGAGGCCTTGGAAGGGGAGGAAATGCTAAAATGCCAGAGAGAAGCAGATACTCTTCTGGACTTTGAGTATGTGAGAGGTAACAGTGCTGGGAACTTGAAGTAAAATAAGGGCAGGTTTTCAGCAGAATGATACTCTAGTTGAAGAGTCTGAACTTCCATCTCCCAAAGATGAGGCACTGGAAAAATAAGTAGTATGGAGAACAATGCATAAATCTTGATTGCAGAAGGAATAATAGAAACAGGCTTTTTTCTTGTTGAATGTACTTTGGCTTGCTTTGACCATTTATGTGGGAYATTGCAGGGCGGGTGAGAAGGTGGAATTTGGTCTGACATGGAATTGTGACTTTGGGCATCTGCTGCCTTTCTGTGCATGTAACTGTTTTTCAGGTGCCTTGTCACTTGGGCCCAGGTCACTGCATGTAGACTGAGGCAGCACGAAGCCCTCTTTTATTTTACAAGGATCAGAGAGCACCGTCTCCTGGTTGTGAGCTTTRCTAMGTGGAGGGACAGACTCTTGAGAGCYGAACRAGTSCCAGAAGGGAGRACCCACAAGTGGCAGGAGCCCTCTCCAGGTAAAGCCTGTCACCGCTGGCGAGTGGCTACAAGAGGACAGCAAGCCCTGCGGCTGGGATCTGTGGCTACTGTCAAACAAGTAAGAGAAGATAAAGTTCTCCATGAGACAGTTATTATTAACTGCCTGTTCCCTCATGAAGACTCAGAGTTGTGAGGCACTGAGATACTGTGATGAGGCTTGTATAAGAACCTGGTTTGATTTGTRGTGACTGCTTAGTCCTTGCTTTGAAATTCTTCACACTGTGCACACAACTTCATCACCATAATCTGGCACTGATTGCAGCAACCATCTGGAGTACAGCCATAAGGAAAGGGGACATTTTGACCAGAGAGATAAGAGCACTCCTTCCTCTCTGCTCAAAGATAAGATGGGATAATCACTGTCCCTGCAGAGCAGAGTGAGCTGTCACAGTTGCAGCTTTTTTCAAAAGACTCACAGCTAGCAAACTTCAAAGAGGTCGATTGATTTGGAAAGGCTGAGTCAGTCCTGCTGGGATCTCATCTGTGCAGTTTCCAGCCTAAGGTCTAGCACATTAAACTACCTGCAGGGCTACGAGCCTGTCTATCTGAGGTTGGTTTGTGTGATTGCTGTGGGTGTGCATTGTGTTTACTCTTGGCTGCACTGTGCTGTTGCTGTTTACAGGCCTGCAACTACTGGACCAGAGCAGCTGCCTTTTCCCAGTGCTTACGACAGTGCAGTACCCTCATAGGTGCAAGGAAAAGCAGGAAGATGTCTCTTTCTTGGTCCATGAGTAAGAAGATTCTCCTTCCTCTCTTCCTTTCAGAGGGCCATGTGGGAAATGAATGAGAAGGGAAGGGGCGTAATGTTTACCAGCTAAATGACTGAATCCTCTGTGGAGTAGGAGCTCATGGCAGTCAAACTCAGTGGGTTGCTTATGTGTTCAGGAGTGAAAGGACTAAGGGCTCATGGCAACTCTGATCTCTCCCTCTCTAGCTCCAAGGTTAGCTCCTGTGTGATTCCTCTTTCATTTCCTAGAAAGCAGAAGAGGCAGAGAAGAAGATTCAGCACCAACTGGACTTTTTCCCAGTGCCATCCAGCGCTGGCTGGTGTTCTACAGGAACCAAAACAGGGCTGAAAGGCTGCTGGAGACACCTGATGTGGTAGGACCCTCTCGTGCACATGCAAGGATCCAGGAGAACACAACAGAGGTAGACTTGGAGGAGAGGGATAAAAAGTGGCTTGGGTAAGTGGAGTGGAGGACTCTGGGCTTCCCCTTGCTGATACCAGGGAAGGGCTCCCTTGTACAGCTGGTAAAGCTTATCTGCCTCCTTTGCAGGAAGAAATACCTGAGGTGGTGGCATCACACAGTGGTATTGCGCCGGTGCCAGCATGACAAGAGACTGCGCCGTCTGGCAAGAGGATGGCATCAGTGGAGGGAAGCCAGCAGGGTGGTGGTACTGGCTCAGATGCTGGTGAGTGTCTGGTGCCACGGGGGTGGCAGTGATGGTTGTTACTGGGCAAGCCTGCTCTGCCTGTAGCCTACCACACATCCTGGGAGATGAGACCTGGGGGTTTAACAAGTACCARTGTGCACCAGAAATCCTGGTTTGCTGCTGGGCCTAGTTTTACCATTGTTCCTTTTGAACTGCCAACTTGACAGAATGGCATATCCACAGCTTTAATTGTGCTTTGCCCTTACAGATGGGAAGCTGAAACAGGATGCTTTSTGTAGATTGTCTGTAGCCTGTGCAAAATGTTCACAACAATTATGATGATCTTTGTCCTCATCTGTTTTCCTGATACTGGTTCCTGTTTTCCCACTGGTGTCCACAGTTTACCAAGAGCTATCATTTGGCTTTCCCTTCTGCTCACCCCCATGTTCTGCCTGGTTCCTGGGCATTAGCTGTGTGAGATGTGCTCTGACCTACCCAGGTAACAAGATGATGCCGGTATAATGTGAGCACATCCATAATCGTTGAGGGGCTGTGCTGGAGCACGATGGGGCACTGTCCTCTCCCCAGGGTACTGTGAATTCATTAGCCACACTGTCTGCAGGAGACTGTAGTTGAGCAAGAGCTCTGTTATTAGTCAGCTCTGTTTGTTACCAATGCAAAGCCATTGAAGAGGGACCTGGGAAAGCAACTGGAATAAGGTGAGACTGGAGGGAAGTGAGGTAATTTGTCTGCCAGAGCCCAATTAATGTGTGCTGCCTCTTTTCCTGGCAGGACCGGCAGCGGCTGATAGAAAAGGCATGGAGGGTGTGGAGACAAAGATACTTGCAAAGCTGCGTCGTGCAGAATCTTTTGGAAGAGGAAGCCAGGAGCCTTCTGTCTCAGGTAAGCATTTATGACTTCAGTGGACCTCAGTGGTACAAAAAACACCCCAAAGGGACAACTGGTGTTGCCTGTCTCTCTCTCCCTGCACAATGCACTCTCTTAGGGAGAAGCTGAATACATCAAGGAATGGACCTTGCAAATAAAAAAGGGAAACAGCTTCCAGCTTTACATGGGTTCATTTATGGGTGTTTTTCAAAGCTTTGTGTCAGGAGTCAATTTCCCTGATGTGTGCCCCCTTCCCTGCTGTTATTAGTGATGTTAATCCCCTAATCCCCTGCCTCTTGAGAGCCCACTCAGGGAAGAAACAGGCTTCACATTGGTGCAGGAGGACTGTGCTGACTTGCACCCAGGGGCAGGCAAATCACTATGAATTTGAGTCAGCAGGCAAAGCCTTAGAACTCATATCCCGTTTGCTCCTCTCCCAGCCTCTCAAAGATACATGCATGATTAGGTCCTTCTTTAAGGAGGCAGAGCAGGTACTCAAATTAGAGGGCAGAGGGAACATTGGTTTTTCTTCTCTCACCTTGATTTGTACTCTKCATGCACTTACTGGCTTCAGGAGTGACAGGGACTGGTTTTGAGTGAAGSGTGAGGTAGCTGGCAGAGCCATTGMTAGAGGGAAAGCTATGTTASAGGTACTGTGAGARTGGCAGCAGCCTCTCAAGGGYAACTCGAGTGTTTGATTTGTCCACTTTCCTCTTTCAGGCCTTTGGAAGGTGGCAGCAGCGCACAGCATTCCAGCGCAAAGACAAAGGATCCTGCTGAATGGAGGGGCCTGCCTGCAGCTGCTGCTCATTGCAGGGCACATGGAGGATAAGGCTCCTGTCACAACAAAGAGCTGGTCCTGTGCTGTCAAGAAAGAGAACTCTCTGCTCTTACGATAAAAGCAGTGCTGCAGGCCAGGAGGATGACAGCCAAAGAACAACCAGAAAGAGATGGTACCTAGTGAATGGTCCTCTTTTAAAGGACTTTAAGGATCCTACCTCCTTAGCCACACAAATGGAGAAGTKACTCCTAGTTGTTGAGAGGTTGCATTCTTCTCCCCTGGCTCCTGTTTTTGCTGGAGTTCTGATTAAAGGTCAAAAAAACACCTTACAGGCCTTGCTTTTATTTAAGTGTTTTTTCCTTGGACAGGAGTTTTGTGTCAAGGATATGCAAATACAATCTGAGAGATGAGCAGGAGTTTGTGGGTGCTACATCCTGTTTCAAAGTCTGGATTAGGTAGGTGCAAACACAGGTCTTTAGATTTAGCTTTTACCCTGGGGGTGTGGGGCAGATTTCCACATGGCTCCCACCTCCTCCCCCTATCTAGGTCCATCAGCTCTTCATTAAGCCTTTCAGTGGGTGGCCAACCTCCTGACTGCTTCCTGCTGGTTTCTTTCTGTGCTGAMTGGGGAAGGGATGAAGAAACCTGCTGGGAACAGCTGAGCACCAAAAGCTTTGCTAAGGCAAGACAGGCGTGTCTGATCCCCAGCCTTCCCATTACTTGCCTCTGTGATTRATGCCCTGTAATTACCCTGGATATATGAGCCCGGTCTCAGACAGCTGTAACAAGAGGGTCTGAAGAATCTGGAAAAGGCTTTTCTTCCTTGCTTGTTTGAAAGAGATGCTCACAGCATGGTGGGGATCTTGAAATCCCACTGGGAACTGCCCCAGGTCTTGTTTTTCTAGCCTGTGGCAGCGTTGCAGGATTGTTAAGTACACAAGCAGCCTCAGCAGCCTCCCCAACCCCTTATTTTAATGCTGTGGGGCCTAAGGCTGTTAAGAGTCATTAGGTCAGGAAAGATAGGTTATTGTTCCTGATCAAAGCTTATCTTTCCCTACAAGCACAGGAAAAGGACACCACACCTCCTGTGACCTTGCAGAACTGAGCCCAATAGTGTAACTATTATTTTTGGTAAATTCTAAGATTTAAGCTTTCTCTGCTCTACCATGGAGCTTTGGCCAGATTCAGGGCCTGCAGTGAAAGTGAAGGCAGAACTGCCCCAGAAACACTTGATTTTCTGAATGTTTTCCCTTGTGCCAGGCTGATTAATCAGCAAACACCATGAGTCTCTGCTAGAGCATGGCCTAGCACAAAGTACATTTGTATGTATTTTTATTGTACATAATCTAAGAAATAGTGTGATTCCTACTTAGTCTTATCCAGAATGGAAATTCATACAGTCCTATTAAAAAGAAACAAGGAAATACAATAAAAGGAGAAAAGTTAGGAAAAAAATTGAACCTTCTTCTGGAGTGAGTGCAAAAATGCTGATGATCAACTATGAAGAAATACATTTTAGGAGTGCAATATAAAAACCATTTGACCTTCTTTTCCAGGCTGGCAACTGCTGAMATAATCCCCTTACATAGGTACAGCTGACAGGAGTGTTTCTGTCCCCATACCAGCATTTGTGGTAGGGGAAAGTTACCAGAATCCCAGAAGCTTGTGTTCTCATTTTACTGTAATCAGCATAACCATGATCAGCAGCTCATGATCCTGCAGACCTGGCCTTCAGGCTTAGTCTGGAGCCTCAGCTCAGTGGTCCAGGTAGTTCTGGTTACTGTTCAATGGGAACTGCTCAGGGAGCCTTTGTTGGGGACAGAAGAGCACACAGTGTGGGTAGATCAGAGCACGAGCCTGGTCACTGAGTTTAGGAGTGTGTTGTCCATCATCAGCACAGGAGCTGCTGCTTTCCCCAAAGTCAGTGCACGGGAGGAGGAAGTAAGAGATAAGAAGAATTTTCACTGCTGAGTTGGAGAGTTCAACAGCTCAAAAGTATCCTCCACAACTTGCCAGAGGCAGTTTTCGAGTGGGAAGTCATTGTCCACCAGGTTGACCAAGTAATAGTTGTCATGGATGTACTGGATGATCATGCGAGAGGGCGACTCCTCTTCATACAGCTTGGCCCATTGCTCGATCCACAGTGCAAAGGCCTCATCCTGCCACAGGAACAAAAAAAAGTGGGCAGTTGTGTAACATCTTTATGTTCCTTAATTTAGGATAACCCAGTGTTACACATGACTGGCCAGACTGTGGCTTGTTTCTTCCCAATAAAAGGCAAGAGTTGAGCAAGGAACTTCGTGCTTGCTAGTCAGTATGAAATGCTCAGAGCTGAAAAGAGACAGATTTGCAGTTCAATGGATGGCTCAATGCTGCCCCTGTGTGTGTTAAAGGGGAAGAAGAGCCACTGTCCAGCACTCTGAGGCCTGGTACAATGACAGTAATGGCTCTCGAGCCCCGTTGCTGGGCACTTAGTGTTTGGGAACAGCTCTTGCTGGAGCTGAGGGAGCAGAAGCAGTAAGACCTGTACCTCTGCAAGCCAATATAGCAACAGCCCTCAACTGTGAGGAGTGTCCAAGACTAAAACCAAATCAGACACTCTGAACTTCCAGGGACTGCAGCAATGTATCCAGCARAAGGGAGGACTCACCTTCCAGGAGAGGAAGCTTACAGGATCCACTACAGTGGGCTGGATGATCTCCCTTCCTGGGAAGATGCCCCAGGTGACAGCATTGGGTTGCAGATCTGGAGCATTGGTGATATTCTGGCCCTGCCAAAGGAAGGAAAACCTTTCTGAAGCAACTGCTGGAGGAGGGACCGAGTGAGTTGGAAAAAGTGTGTTCACCCTCTCCTTGTTAAGGAAYCAGACAGCTGCTGCACACCACAGCTGACTTGTTTTTCCCTTCCCTTAATCAGCCCTCATGTCTTAATRTTTGGTATTTGCCTCTCTCCCAAGGTAGTGAAAGGAAAGTGTCCTGTGAACAGCCTACCTTGACATTGACAATGTGGTAGTTCACTCGCAACTCATATTTTCTCAGGACTTTGAGCAATGCTGTGACAATCTCACTGGAGGTGAAGAACTCTAGGTATGCCTGCAGGGAGGGATGGAGAAGGGGGAAGAGAATCAGAGCCTTAAATCAATGGCAGAGCTGAGACAAATACAGGACATTTGTAGAGTCTGGGCTGCCTTTTGTGTTCATCCCCAGAAATGCATACTACASAGAAGGCTTGGAGCAAAGGACAGAGCAAATTAGTAAACAAGCCGGGGAAAAAATAATTGGGGAGAGCAGAGGGAACAGCTCACAAACTGTGCACTCAGAAAAGCTAAACACCTCCTGTTTTGCAGCCATAMAAGTTCAGGAATGAACTCCAGTGCAACCACCACTGCTGCACAAGAAAGCAGCCTGTGCCAGAGTGCTTGGAAGAAGCCTGAGCTTAACCTTTATTTTACAGCAGTGTCTTGCCAAGGCAGCCCAGTCTRGTGAAAGCAGAACTCGGTGGTCTCAGCTGGGCTCTCTCAAGCACCACTCCCTGTCCTCATCTTTTGTTCCCAATTCTCCCCATGTGCTTATACAACCAAATTCTGTACTTGCTCTGTGCTTGGCTGCTCCCAACAACTGCTTCCCCTCCCCCCATTTCCTGGCTATTGTGTGAGATGATGGATTTCCCTCACCTCAGGGGAATTTTTTCCTTTGAAAACATAACTGCATTTGCCATCTGCTGGTCTCTTTACCGGTTTGGATCCCTTTTGAACCAGGCTGCTTTGTTTTCTGGTATGAGCCACTTGCCTTACATTTACCTTGATGGGATATTCCTATCACAGCCATTAGTGGCAAGGCTCTAGGGCCTGAAATGCCTGACAGTGGGAGACACTTCCCTGCTTGCAGGTCAGGGAAGGAACATCRCAGTTGTTTGAACAGCTCAGCATGGGCTGAGAGCAACTGTGGGGAATTCTGCCTTACAGGACAGGAAATTTTTAAATGCCCCTTTATCACCATGCAAGCTGGGTGATAGAGATACTATCTCATTGATTGCTGTTCTATGAAAAATCTGTGTGCTTTGTGCATCACTGAATCAGATGCAGGGGGCAGGCAACTTGTGTATATAATAAAATCTTACAGCCCTGCTTTAGAAATAAGTTACCAATAATTACTTGCTAAGAGTAAAATCATTAAACTCTACAGATGTTCAGTAGATGTTCTGAGGTGGGGCGAAAACAGCTGTGAAGCCAGCCATACATATGGCAGTGTGGCTCTTAAGACACCAAAGAAGCTTTGCCTCGTCTCATCAAGTAGGCATTAAGATAAGGAGTAGGCAGAAAGATTATGTGGATGAAAGCCTGGGATATCCCAACCTAAGAGACCAAACTGGGTCATAACTCTTTGCTGYCTAGTGCAGAGTAATGCAGTACCTTTTGAAAAACATAACCTCCACTGGGCCCCCAGCCTACAATGGGGTCGGTGGATGGTTTGCCATTGATGTTYGGTTGGGAGTTGATGGTCAGGATTCCTCGTCTGTTGACCCTCTCCAGCTGGTCCTTCAGAAGGTTGGTTTCAGTAGCAAGAGGGTCATCATTCCAAGGCATACACGTAACCTACCACGAGGAGAAAAGATGGCTCACAATGGATGTAACAACCCTTTGATTATCATCTGGATGTTGAAGGAACTCGGGAGTGCCTTAATGGCCTCAAAACCACCTGCTTCAGGAGAAAATTCCCAGGTTTGGTGTAAGGATTAGGATATGCTCAACTGTAAGAATGTCTACATAAGTCGATCAATACTGGTCCTGTCATACTTTAGCAACCTTCCTTTTATGCTGAGCCCTAGATCTGCTTGCTTGACCCCTTTCAACCACTGTACCAGCAAATCCATTCAGATAGAGAAGTGCCAGTTCTTTAGAAGAATAATGTGGTACCAGGAGCAAGATGAAATATGCACTTGTGCCATATTTACCATCCCTTCCTGGGCCCTCACTCACCTTGTACCCATTCCTGTTGGGCTCTCCAGTGATGTAACACGTGAACACCTCAAAGACACTTTCCTCACCAGTCAGTTCTTCTCCCCACATCTTCAGAAGCTCCTCCCGGGGAGATTTACTCTTCAGGTAGAAGAGGTAATAGTCCTTCAGTTCCCCAAAAGCTGGAGAGGAGGAGTTACCCCTGTAAGAGGGGAAGGCACAGAATTGAGGTCACCAAGGAAGATGAGCTGATTTGGTGATGCAGGAAGAAAGCCAACCAGCAAGAGAAGTACACACCAAAACCCACCTCRACACCAAAAGTCTCAACATCTTGGTGCCATTCACCTCACTCACACAAATCCAAGCAACAGGGGACCACACTGTTACAAAGCCACCTGAAGTGTGCCCAGGACACCAGGCTTTCCTRCCACAGCTCTGCCTCACTGCAGACAGCTTACCATCGGCCATTGGGGAAGTCATCCCACTCCTGAGTTCGATAGATGTAACTCTTTGGCCTGGAGGCCCAGAAGATTGGCCGGACATCTTCCACTCTTCTCTTGGGGTGAGCACTGACTGCCCAGGGTAGAGGCCGCCTGCATGGGARGAGCAGATGTTAACACAGTTCCTCTGCTGACTTTAGTGTAAAGGCTGGAAGCCTTCCCCATGGAGGAATTTGCCCTGGGAAGAAATAATAGGGGCTGAGAAGAGTTCTGTTTGTCAAGAAGTAGGACAGGAAATGCTTCTTCCTTTATGGATAAGATTTCCTACTCAGTTCCCTCACAGGATGCTCAGTAGGGGTCTATTTAACRTTAAGGTACAGGACTGACACCGGAAATTGGAAAAGGTAAGGGCAAAGCTGTCAATTTTCCTTTGCTTCCTCTTGTCTGTGCTGAAGCTGTAAACTCAGGCAGAAGTCTACATTCCCTTTCCCAGCTGCAGAGAGCCCTAGAAATCCACAGTGGGAGCATASCCCTAGCCTATAAGGGGTTGTGATGGTCATCAGAAACATGCTCCAAGTGACAGCTCCTACGCTCTGGGCTTTTTAAGTCCCAGAATGGCTACTTTAAAGCGACTTGACTAAAAAAATTCCTCCTTTGGCTCCCCCCTCTATTCCTCTCAGCTTTTATTGGAGATGTGCAGGAAAGGTAAACTAACAAATGCAAAAAAGGTGATAAAAAAACAAAGAAAAAAAAGGAGAATAGAGGTACTGACCCATCCATTGTTTGTCCCTTCAGTAGGTGGGATGGATGGAGGGAGGGATGGATGGAGGGAGGGATGGATGGGAAAGCAGAACTAACAGAAGGCAGCATATTCTGCTCACCTGGGATCCTCCCTCCATAAGCCCAGGCGCTTCAGGACTTCTGTCGTAGCTACTTCCCGATTGAGGGTGTAAAAGTGGAGCCCGTGCACCATTCCACTCTCCAGCAGCTCCCGGCACATGGACACTGCCAGCTCCACCCCATAGTTCCGGATAGCTGCGTCATTGTCCTTGATGGGTTCAATCACATCTTTGATTTCCTGAGGCACTTCCAGCTTGGAGAGCTTCACCAGCTGGCGCAGGGAGTGGTAACCCTAGATGAGGATGCAGATCATCATTTTTTCAATACCCTTTTTTGCCATCCCAGTACAAAGGTACTTGATTTTGTGGCAGGAGATTTTTGAGGCTCCCAGAGGCTACTCCCAGGCCCCATCTCTTGGATGGTAACACAGCCCAGGTCAGATCACTTTAGGTGATTTCTCCCCATATCCTTGCCTGAGCCCAGCATGCTGACAGTGACCTCARGACTGGCAGGCCAGTGTCCTTTATATCCCTTTTTGCCACAAGAAACCTTTTCAGCTTGTTATTACTGCCTAAGAGTTAAATCTGTAGGTGGCTTGCCAAATTAATCACATTTAGCACTCACTTCCCTGAAATTTTGTGGAGGGTATTTACAGAACTGTCTCAGGCTTTCACCCACCTAACATCCTAGATCCTTATTCCCCCACCCAAATCCAAATTACTGTATTTCACCTGTATAGGGAAGATGCCAGGAATAATGGGGCAGGTGATGCCAATAGCTTGACAATCCTTCATGAACTTGAGAAAGGTTTCTGGTCGGAAGAAAAGCTGTGTAATGATGAAGTCTGCTCCWGCAAAGACTTTCTCCTTCAGGTGCCTCAGGTCTGCCTCATAGCTCTCTGCTTCAGGATGACCCTTGGGGTAGCCTTTGGGGAGAACAGGAGGAAAAATAAAACCCTGGTGGTCAGGGCAACATGCAGAAATTAGGAAGTAACCAATCTGATTGCACTGTCACAGCCCAGGTCTAGGGAGGGACTGCTGAGCTGATTTCCYTGACTCAGATCCTACTCCATAGGCTGCAATAGAAAGGCATTTACCTGCCACACAGATGTCGAAGTAATCTTCAAATTCATTGCGAATATGCTTAACCAGGTCAACAGCATAGTTGAAACCATCTACTTCTTCCTCCCATTCCTCACCAGCAGGATCTGAAAAGAGAACAAATCCACAGCTCTCTCCAACTGTTTGCTGAACTCAGATCTGCTAGTACTGTAAAAACCTCCTGTTATCAAAAGGAAGACAGAGATGAACTCCCAAATTGGCAGTTTTACCCATGGACTGGTTTTGTCTGCCCTTGAGCAGGAGGGACTGCTAACAAAGGGCTCAGGTGAAATACAGTCTCAGAATTTAATTCCTGCAGAAGGAGCCCCCAAATCTTACTTGTCTCTGTTTATCCTGGAATTGAACGTAACAGCAGCACAGCCTCAGTACTACACATCACAAGACAGAAGGATTCACCTCCACGCAGTGCCATGATGTTCTTCAACCCAAGCCGCTTGGCCTTCTGCAGATGCCCTGTGATGTCATCYTTGGTCTGGTTGCAGCATGTCATGTGCAGGATGGTCTCCAGGCCACAGTAGTTGACTGCAGTGTTGGCAATAATCATGGAAGAGGTTTCTTTATCAGATCCTGGATCCCCTGCAGGGTGCCATGTCACATCAATGAAGAGGGGACCACCTGCTCCCATGCGGTCAAATCTGTGGGGTTTAGAGCTGTGTTAGCCTACACCAGGAAGCCAAATCCCTCCCTATGCCTGGAATATCTTGCTCACTGCTGGAATGCCAGCAATAGGCAGAGAGAGCAACAAGATGGACCACAAAAGTGTTGCACTAAGAGTTTAGCAAGTGGCTGATGTAAATAAGGAAAACCATCCCTTAAGGCTCTTTGGGGAAGAGCTTACAATCTCTTTGAAGAAGAGACACCTGAGGCGTTCTCTGTACAACAAACTTTCTCCCTGCATGCTCTCTTAGACTGATACAGCTTCTGACAAACAGCAATGCAAGTCCCATTCCTTTTGAGACAGGAGACTATGCTGCAGCCCCCTGTCGCCAATTTAAACTGCAGAGGCCACAAATACAAAAAGATGGACCAGAACTCTGCTGAGCTCCTAAGTGTGCCAAAGAGAGGAGACAAGGGCTTCCCTAACTTGTCTCTCTCCTGCTCCAAGTTGGAACAGGCCCTTCTGTTTAACAWATGGCATTGGCATACAGCAATTACAAAAAGAATTATGAAATACCCTCTTCTACTCCAGGTAAGTACATGGTGGCTCCTGGGGCACCAGAATAACTCCCAGCTCTGCTGAGACCTATCAGCTTTCATTTAGCATGTAGATGGGGAGACCTGTGTCAGAGGCTAAAACTGTAATACTGAGGCACAAACCATAGTGACTGAATGAACACTGAAAGGAAGTGGGGATCTGTTTAAGAGATTATGGCACACTGTCCATCAGGGAATATTTTCTGCTTTTAATAGGTACTTTTCTGCCCCARCACTGTGCTTCTGACCCAGAGCATGGCATTGGGGTTACTCCATCTTCTCAGCATGGGAGAGGGGGAACAGCCTGGCCCTCAGTAATCCCACCATGACACTTAACTCTTCAGGGCCTCCAAGGAAGACAAGTTACCTGGTGTCCATTACCCTCCTCAGCAGGAAAGCACAGCCCCATTACCTGCTTCGTCACCTGGAAGGGGAGACAGAGCATGGGGCACAGCCTGCCTCATTAGCTATTTCCCAGCCCTCCACCACAGATAGTTCCCCTCTCCTACCCTGCAGGGCTCACCTGGAGATGAGATTGACAGCAGCATTGGCTGTGCGTGGAGGGAAGAACTCCAGGGAGAACCACTTGTCTCCAGCGTCCTGCCGGCGGCGCATCTTCTCCCGCAGCCGCTCGTGTCGGTCACTGTCGAGGACAGGGGTGGAGCAGCGCGAGTTGTCCTTGGAGCTCTCACTTCCACTGCTGCTGCCGCCATCAGACCTGGAACTGGAACTGGCACTGCAGGTGTGCTGGGTCTCATTGACCATGGTGAGAGCTCTGGAGAGAGGAGCAGAAGGAATATGGTGGGTACAGGGTAGGAAAAAGGTCTCTGCAAGGAGCAGGTACTTCTGTGGTGGGCAGCAGCCAATGCCAAGACTCAACATTCATCACCGTCAAGGAATCCCTTTTGCCACCTTTCACTGTAAGCTGTAGTTTGGGATGTRGTGAAAGCACATGGCCACTTTGATGCAGCTCTTCAGTGCCTGCTGGGTCACCTTTGGCTCTCAGAAGAGTGAGGTCAACATCACTTTTGCTCGGACTACAACTCAGCAAGCCAGGATGCCCATGTGAATTAGGTGATGGCCTCTGTCATCTTGTGGCCTTGGGCTGGGCATGCCAGCAGATTTTTTTTTTTTTTGTCAACTACAGCTGCTTCATGTATCCATCTTCAGAGTTTCCATTCTGTTTGTTCCCAAAAGGCAGCACTGCTTTACAGTGTAGGTAGGAAAGCCAGCACTAATGGGGCAGGTACTCARTGCACCAACTATTGCTATGTCAGAAACAAGAGTATGGAACCAGAACGCCCTCTGACCAGGCCATTCCCACTAACTGTCCTTGGTTTTCTTTGCCAGCATCACAGCTGCATTTCCAACCATCAACCTTTTCCACAAGACACATCATCTCCAAGGACAGCTGTCCCCTGTGCCAGTCCCACTGCACACACTCAACTAATTCTTTACCAGATACAGTGTTCCCTTCCTCACCAGTTGTGGCTGCTTGGAAACAAGACCAGCAGAGACCAYCCTCTTCTCACTGCCTTGCACCAAGATCAGCTGTGCTTGCTTGGCTTCACAGAAAGCAAAACAGCACTCCAAGTCAGTGGTACAAGTAGGTTTAGGATACGCAACTCCATTTAGCTCCACAAAATGTCCTATCCTGTGCCCTTACAATGGGGTAGGGATCACAGACAGTTACGGAAGAGCTACCACAAAATTTGGATCCGCATTATTTGCTTTAGTACCTGCCAAAATTTAAAATTGTCACTGGGAAGCAGCATGCTGTCCAAGCATTACATAACTTTGGAGCCTGTTGTGAAGGAAGCAGTTATGTGAGCCAGCACACACTCTCAGTCCTTATCATAAGTTCTGTGGGTTTAKTTCAGCCAAGAAGACTTTGAACTCATCTTCTACTGTTTACACTTAGTTGCCAATCAGGCAAAACCCTTTGGGAGAAAGTCTACTTTTACCACCTGAGGAACCTCTCCAGCTGGCAGGAGATGTGAGAAAGAAGCACAGGCTTTCTGCTGCCAAGCGGAAGCGGGAGCCTTGATCTCTTGTGTACCAACATAGCAGCTGTAAAAATCAGCAACACAGACCTACTGACAAGTGAAGAAAAACCAACTGGGTGCATAGTCACAGCCCTGACCAAGCTCAGAGGCCTTTACCTGATATCCACATGCCCTAATCTGGGAGAATTATCCCCAAGCATGTGTTGGTGATCAAGCTAGCAGCTCATAATCACATGCKGTAAACTCCCAATATCTCATTCCTAGTAAGCATGGCACAGCACCATAGGCAAATCAAAGGAGCTTTGTTTCCAAACTTGAGATTTAACACCCAGCACATGGAAAAAGGGTGCATGTCTTTATGTCTCTATAAAATGAGACTTGCGGTTGAGAAAAGATCCTTATCTCACTGGCAATATCAAATCATGAAGACAGGAGAAAGGCACACTTAGATTTTTATCTACAGGCTGCATTTGGAACAATTTCCTTACCATCACATGCCTCACAGATTTGCTGGCAGATACTTCTAGTTATTGCAAAGAAAAAAAAAAGATAAGCCTAGATAAGACAAGAATAGCAGCAAAGTAAGATAACTTTTAGCACCTGTCAACATTCCTGCTCCTGTCTTTGCCACACTGCAGAGCTCCAAGATCTGTGGCTCAGAACATCGCTGATGCTCAGCATGGATGTACCTGTTGTGTTTATGATGCTGGTGGTATTCAAACTCCTTGCAGTCCTGAGCTGACACCAACACACGGAGCACGGAGYCTGCATTCCCCTAAGCTCAGTTTTACCCTCAAGACTCAACTCGGCTGCACCAGATGTACGCTTCACACAGGCTGCACACGCTGCAGGGGGCTGCGGCATCAGGCTGAGAGCCGGGCGGGCAGCCCAGSGGCCCGCGGCTGCATCCACCGCGGGAATAGCTGATGGGGCAGCAGCTCTGCCACGGGAAAGCCACGGGGAAGGGCCGGAGGATGCCCGGCATCGCTGCGGACCGCCGGGGAAAAAACGAGCAGCAGCACCTGTGGTCGGGACCAGGCAGGTCACTGCAGCTCCATCACCCCTTCACTTCAGCTGACCCCGCGGGGAGCACGGCCTGGCCCGCAGCAGCCGGCAGACAGACCCGCCACCGGGAATCCCCGGTGCTGGGGCAGCCATCGGACCCCCGTTCCCGGGCCCCGCTCACCTGCGGCCGATGCCGGGCGCTGCCCGGGCCGCCCGCCGGCCGCAATTTAAGGGCAGCCGAGGCCGGGCGAGTCATGTGGCGCCCCGCGGCTGCCCTCACACGACATGGCGCCGCGGGGCGGGGCTGCGGCGGCGGGGCCGGGCCGGGCGAGGCCTCGGGGGCGCGGCCAGAGCGGAATGGCGAGGAGGAACCGGCGGGGTTGTGAAGCGGGGCCGGGTGGGGCTGCGGGAACGCTTCGGGCAAGGGATGGAGCGCGGCCAGACGGGGCGGTGCGGGGGTGCGGTCGCGGTCGGAGCGGCTCTGGAGGCGTGGCCATGCTGTGAGGGCGCGGCGGAGCTCGGCGTGTGGGGTGACGCGCGGCGGGCGGGACGGGGCGGAGCCGGCGGCGGAAGATGGCGCGGTGCGGGTGCGGGGCCGGGCTGTGCTGCTGCTGCTGTGGCGAGCGGGAGAGCCGCACCCCCGAGGAGCTGGTACGGCCGCTGCCCCTCGCTTCCCCGGCCGCCCCCTGACCCCCCTCCCCGGACTCGGAGCCCCCCCTCCCCGGGTCTCGGCCCGGCGCGGCCCCACCCAGCTCCGGGAGCGCCTGAGGGCKGGCGGTGAGCGGTGCTGTAGCGCTGGGCCTGGCTCCTTAGGGCTCCGTGTTGGCGCCTCAGGGCCGGTGTTTCAGCCGGCGGCTCCTGTCAGCCGATGCTCGACCCGGCGCCCCAGCCCATTCCTGCCCGATTTACTGACGGGCCTGGCACTTCACCGCCAGTGCCGGAGCCCCGCGCTGTCCCTTCCCCGGCCAGCATTCTTTATCTGGGCCTCGTTCCCCAGCCCCTGAAGCCGGTGTGTTTCGCAGCTGTACGGGGGAGTGGTGCTGGCAAGGGCTGTCCCAAACTCCGGCAGTGGAGAGTGTTCGCTTCAAAATTGTTGTGTTGTGCTCCCCTGTAACTTGTTGCTGTGAAGGAAGAGGGGTGTGGGTTAGGACTTTGCTGTTGGGAGCTCCTATATAGAAGTGATTTAGTGTGTTCTGGTTGAGGGACARGCTGTAAAATAAGACCCTCTAGCGTTACTCCAAAGTAAGTGGTGGTCTGGTAATCCACGCTCTCACTCTATAAGCAACAATGGTATAGGACCTCTGTAATTTTGTCTTTGCTACCAGTGTTCATGAAGAGCTGTACATGGATTCATTCCCCTCATGATTTTCCTTTCCTKCATTTGTTTTGCAGACAATCCTAGGAGAAACTCATGAAGAGGAGGATGAGATCCTTCCACGCAAAGACTATGAGGTGGGGAGTTAACTAATAGCAGCTTAATTGATGTGAAGAGAACTGTAGACAGGTTTTGATCTGTTTGAGTTTGTAATGGGGCGTATACTCGAAATGGATCATTAGGTTGCATTGGCATCAGCAGAAATACCAAGAGTTGCTGAGCTTGCAAAGAACTGCTCCTCATCTTTGTATGTTTCTGTGAGTAGCTTGAATGCCTGCTCTCAAGTCAGACTCATTGAGAAAAATGATTTTCAGAGTTTGGTGCATCTTTCCACTTCTTCAATGTGAGATTTACAGGCTCTGGTGGCCTTGTTTCCTGGTGAATGTAGAAAGCATCTGTAGCTACTTGGTCACAGTTACCTTTCTGMTGTCTGTTGTCTTGCTGGCTCACAGCAGATCTTCCCATGTATCAGATTCTGCTGCTTACAGGAGATTTTTGCTTCTTGCATCTCTGTATAGTGTTCATAAATTAGAGCAGTTTCTATCAGTATGGGTGTCAACAGCCTAGCCTGTTACGGTTGGCTTGAAAAGGTGAAGATGTGGATAGAACTAGTGGAGTTTTGTGAGTGTGACTGGGAAACTGTTGCTGTTAACTCCCTGATGAACTGAAGAATTGGTGTTCATCTGGAGAGGAATTCCTTGCTACTGTTCCTGTTGTAGTGAAAGGATKAATATAAAGATCCAGTGTTATTCTTTGCACTGTCAAAGTGGAGACACTTGAAGTAAGTCTAAAATTGTACAATGTGACTTCTCTAATTTAAAGTCGTATTAATCTGTTGGGCTTCTGTTTGTTTCACTATCTCTCTCAGCTTGGGCAGTGAAATCGTTCYGTTCTTTTACTTCGTGATTTTCAGGGTCTGACTCTGATAGAAATATTTAAATAAAGTTGTTTCCAGGTTTTTTTTTCTCCTCCTGTTGTTTGCACAATCTACTGTGAGGATAGTAATGACTTCTGTAGTCTTGAACAGAGTCTTCTAGACATAATTTTTTTGCACAACCTCTTGCAGCTCTTTCTCTTAAATTGACCTTTTTGCATTTCAGAGCTTGGATTATGATCGATGTATCAATGACCCATACTTGGAAGTTTTGGAGAGCATGGACAATAAGGTGGGACCTTGTTCTTTCTTTTTCTTAAGCTAAAACTTTGGAAATTGTCCAGAGAAACTGTGGATTGGAAGTGTTCAAAGCTTTCTTGGATGTGGCTTTAACCAACCTGGAAGTAGAAAGTGTTCCTGTCCATGACAGRGGGGTGGAATGAGATGAGCTCTGAGGTCCYTTCYAACCCAWATTATTCTGTGATTCTAAATACGCTCCACTGCAGAAAGTTTTATGGACTTTTTCTTTTTTATGACCGAAATTTTTTGTGTTCACCTGGTTTCTCGATCACAAAACAAAAAAAAAAATTGTGGAAATTATAGCTCCCCAGCATTTCTTGTGATCCTCAGGTTTAAAGTCAGCAAGGTGTTCAGTCTTTCAGTTTCCTATTTCAGTTTGCTGTTGTCACCATCTTCTGTTGGTTTATCCCTCTGGCTGTAATTGAGCTGTGGAGACTAATCCCACCTTTTCCCAATCCCTGTTTCTGTGTTGCCTCAACTGTTTTTTTTAAATTTTTTTTTGTCTTCCCAAACAGAAAGCCCAGAGATACGAAGCAGTGAAGTGGGTGCTGGTTTTTGCWATTGGAGTCTGCACAGGACTGGTAAAGGTCATGCTGTTTGGGGAATGAGGAAAATTCAAGAGACTAWGAAGGAATAATTTAGGCATTAGTGGTTAAGGAGTAAAGAACAGGAAACATTCTCTTTCATGATTATGAGAGCTTAGTAGCTGGAGTTCTCTTTTGGGAATTACAGCATGTTGGTAGATTATTTTTCAGGAAGCCTTTTTTTTTCCAGAACTTGCTATGTTTTCTTTGTAAAGTACTCTGGCAAATCCTTTAATTCTGCATCCAGGAAAACTTGTCCAAAGCAAGCGCTTARTAAAAAAGTGTGCCAGTTTATGGCTGAACTGTGAAAATTAGCTCAGTTGACTGTATGCCTYAAACACCAGCTTTGTTCTGTACCCTTAAATATGTTGAGGGTGTTAAAAAGCCTTAGTGCTTTAATGGGCACTAATCAGATGCACAAATGCATCTCTTCAGGAATAATTCTAGGATGGATCTGTCCCAGTGAGAGAGAGGGAATAAATCTGAGTTTCCAAAGCTATTTTACTCTGAAGGCTGCTTCTTTTGGTTTCATCATCTTCTGTTCTCCCGTATGTATGTACATATTTCTTGTAGGACTAGCTAGAGGGTAGTCTTTATTATTTGAAWGTAATAATTGCTGATGGCAATTCTGTGTTCTTTTTGCCAGGTGGGCCTCTTTGTGGATTTCTTYGTGCGGCTCTTTACCCAGCTCAAGTTTCAGGTGGTACAAAGCTGTATCTTTTASCTCAGGCCTTGTTGGACTCAAGTGACCTTTTTCTTTCTGTTCCCATGTTTTGCTCAGAACAGCTGACATTCACACTTCTGCTGTAGGTCATGTTGTTCATGATTAAGCAAGTTTTCATCTTGCTTATGTAATTCAGCTCTTGAACCAAGAAATGTTTCCAGTATCAGGTACATAAACAAAGATAGAAAGAATGAGTGGTTTCCCTTCCTCGTAACTCAGTGTTGAGCTTTGAAAAGGAAGCCTGGCTTCCTGACAGGTTGCATTAGCTGCTCTGGTTGGATGAGGATGCACAGGCTTGGTTCCTGATGCCAGTGGGAGGCCCAGATATTACCAAGTGATTGTGTGTTATGTGGGGACTGTTGTTATTTTCCTTGACCATCCCTGCAGCGGTGGAGGAATGCACTGTGAAAGGCTGCCTTGCACTGTCCTTGCTGGAGCTGCTGGGGTTCAACCTCACCTTTGTTTTTCTTGCCAGTCTTCTGGTCCTGATCCAAGTAAGACTTCAGTCCATTGCTGCTCCTTACACAACCTGCCTTTCCTCTCACACAGGTCCTTGATAATAAGTATCCTTGCCAGAAGCACTTTCTGCCCCAAAACATCAAATAGCTTYACAGTGYTATTTGATTTATCTAAGCAGGSCCTATTGGTCCCTTGCTCTCTTAYGAAATGTTGTTGGTCAGGTATGAARTCAGTGCACCACAGYGTSAGTGTTTCTTTTCCACAGCCTGTAGCAGCTGGATCGGGAATTCCTGAAATAAAGTGCTACCTCAATGGGGTGAAGGTTCCAGGGGTTGTGCGACTGCGGACAGTGATGTGCAAAGCTGTGGGAGTGCTCTTCAGTGTGGCAGGAGGTAAGGAGGGCTCTGGTGTGTTGATCTTGTTGGGAAAAGGAAAGGGAAAAATGCTCTCACTGCTTATATAGGGCACAGAAGGCCCTGTCTTTCTGTTAAAATCATTTTGGTGGTTTGGAGCAGAGTGATGAGCCCTGAATGCATTTATAGAGTAGAAAATAAACAGAAGGATCAGGACTATCAGGGAAGCTGGTGGTTTTCTGAGTGAGCTAGTCAGATGTGACTGTTTGTGGCACAATCCAAGAGAGATAGCTGAGAATTTTCCAGGACATTGTCAGGAGCAGCCTGAAGGCAGTAGGGCAAAATAACCTGGAGAGTTCAGGAGCAGCCTGAAGGCAGTAGGGCAAAATAACCTGGAGAGTTCAGGAGCAGCCTGAAGGCAGTAGGGCAAAATAACCTGGAGAGTTCAGAGTCCTTGTAACAGTTGTTTTTCAATGATTCCCCCCATTTGGAGTGTAAAGTCTGTGCCAGTCTTCACAAACATTTGGGGTCATCATGGGAGCAAGGGGTCAGCACCTCCCTGTGAGGAGCTGCAGGCTTGGCACAGGGAGCTGTGCCATGACATGGGAATGGTGACCTGATCTCTTCTGGCATTGTCAGAATGCAGGGTGGCAGTGGGGAAAGTGTTGCTTCATGAGGTCTTTTTTTCCAGGTCTTTTTGTCGGGAAGGAGGGTCCGATGATTCACAGTGGTGCTGTCGTGGGTGCAGGCTTGCCACAGGTTAGTGCTGGCCTGAGTCACTGTCCTGGTCACGCCACTGCTTTGTAAGAGTAAGTTTCTATCTCCTGTGTTTCTAAATCTTTATTTGTTTGTAGTTCCAGAGCATCTCTTTGAGGAAGATCCAATTTAACTTTCCCTATTTCCGCAGTGACAGGTACTGTACCCAAGATGTGGAGGAGGGGGAGGATGAGTGAGCAGACTTCCTTGGGAGAAGGGTGGTGGGCTGGGGTGAACCAGTCAATTATTTTATCAGTTTCTTTCTAGTTTCCTGCAGTTTCATTCTGCAGCAAGATAATACCAGGGTTTTACTCTTCCCAGCTACTCTGGTCTCCATGTTAATAGATGTTCTCTTTTGCTGCTCAGCAGATCTCTACCCATTTAAAACCTTTAATGTAGGTGGTTGAATGGTTTCATTGTTGGAAACAAGCTCAGTTGCTCACCCCTTATGATTAGGATATACTACAGGGAAGGCTGGTTCACCTGAATGTGAACGAATTCTTGCCCATTCCTCTCTGTAATTATTTCAAGTGATGCTGGAATCCATGGTTTGGGATGGTTCCTCACACATTTGGCAGTTGTGTAGTACCAGAATTTTGCTCTGAGTTTGTGCTCTATGGAAAGAGCACAATTCTGCAGCTTAATGAACAAATGGTGGTGTCTGCCATGGACAGCTCTTCTCCCAGTTCTCACTCCTGAATCCTTGGGATATATCCATAAATGGGAGTGATCTCTTACTTTGTGGAACCTAAGCTTCTCCAGAGCTCTAATTTGCTAAACTGAGATTGTTTTTCTCTTCATTTTAGGGATAAAAGGGATTTTGTATCTGCTGGAGCAGCTGCAGGGGTTGCAGCTGCCTTTGGAGCCCCAATTGGAGGCACTCTTTTTAGTTTGGAGGAAGGTTCTTCTTTCTGGAACCAGGGACTTACATGGAAAGTGGTGAGTGATGAGTCTGACTCTTCCTGTGTGTCTTTTCCTTGAGAAGAGGGCTCCCCTTGGGGGGGCTTGTCCATGACAGCTTTCAGAATATCCTGTCTCTTCCTGAGCTCTCCTGGCAGGAGGGAGGTTGCCTGCTCTATCAGTGCTCTGGAACTACTACAGATCAAGGGCAGAGATGAGTCTGGTACCATCTGGAGCTGTGGGATAGCTCTAGCCAGCAGATTTGGTTTACCTGGGAGGGAGGGCTTTGTACCTGGTCTCTCTGCAGTCTGATTCCTTCCACAGTCAGTTCCCTTCCCGAGGTGTAAGTCTCAAGAAGAGCTGACTGTGCTAATCTTAATTGTGGGAACCTTTGCTTCCCTCCTTTTTTTTTTTTGTCCTACTTCCACAGCTTTTCTGTTCCATGGCTGCCACCTTCACTCTGAATTTTTTCCGCTCTGGGATTCAGTTTGGAAGCTGGGGGTCTTTCCAGCTCCCTGGGCTGCTGAACTTTGGGGAGTTTAAGGTAAAATTTATTGTTATTTCCTCACTCTCCAGTCTCTTGTTAGTCCTGTGTTTCTGTTCGTTAGTTTGGGGGTTTCTTTTGACACGTGCTTGTATTTCAGTGGAAGGTACTTGATGCTTAGCTGCAGTACATTGATATCCTCAGACAGAATTGTTGCGCTTTGGTCTTAGCTACTCAAAATCTCCAGATGTGGAGACAGAAATGTTGGTAGGAAATTGAAGCAACTACTGTAATGTTTTTTTTTTTACACTTTTCTGCCCTTAGTGCTCTGAGTCTGATAAGAAATGCCACCTCTGGACAGCTGTGGACTTGGGCTTCTTCATTCTGATGGGGATTGTGGGAGGCCTTCTTGGAGCCACCTTTAACTGCCTGAACAAGAGACTTGCCAAGTACCGCATGCGCAACGTGCATCCCAAGCCAAAGCTGGTCAGGTATATGTGCTGTCTTGAGTTTTTGCAGGGATGTTTGATCTGGTTTTAGTGTCCCAAAGCAAAAACATCCATCTAGAAGACCCACAGAGTAGGACTGGAGGAAATCCCAGACTGGATATTTTAGAAGTCGCAAAATGAAGCCTCATTTAAGTAGAATTTGAAAGTGAACACTGGAAACCAGGTGTTACAGTCCCTGTAATTTTTTTAATGACTCTGGTGGTGCAGAGAGTTGCAATCCTTCTTACAAGGGCAGTGAGGGAAGCTCTTTATCATAAAGGCTGAACAAGCCAGAGCTTTGTTTCCATGCAGGATTTTTTTGTGTCCTTGTCCAAACAGATGTGGAAGGAAAGCTGATCTCACTTTTTTTTTTTTTTTAAATTACATTGGTCAAAGTCACAATATCTGTGCTATTTAGAGAGAACTGTTGTTATTCTGAAAGTATGTGTTTGCTCTACACAGCTCCTAAACATGAAGCCCAGGTTTAAAAAAAAAAAAGTGTATTTCAGCAGTTAGAAAAGAGATTGAGAGACTATGCATCACCTTGCCCAATCCTATCTACCCTTTTACCCTGTAAGGGTGTACAAAACGTTGTTTCCATTTGAACAGCCTCATTACTAAACCCTGGGGCCTTTCATGTGTGACTGCTGCGTGTTCTCTGGGCAGAAATAGCTCCTTTTTGGGACAAGCAATTAAAAAGGGGAGTTAAGGCAATCCCTTGGAGCCAAGTCATAATTCAACTTGATTTGCATTGTCTCTTGTTCTGATGCTAAGCTGTGGTGACTGCTGCTTCTTGCAGCCTTATCAAAGCCCTGTGCAGAGCTGGGACTGGATTACAATGCTGAGTGTGGCTTCAATATATGGTTTCTGTTGTGTCTTTCAGAGTCTTGGAGAGCCTGCTTGTGTCATTGACCACCACTGTTGTGGTCTTTGTAGCCTCCATGGTTCTGGGGGAATGCCGGCAGATGTCTTCCAGCAGGCACAGTGGCAATGGCACACTGAGCCTGGAGGTGAGGGCTTATGTGAAGATTGTATTCTCTGTTATATTTTTAACCCTGCACAGGCACATAATGAGCTTTTGAGAGCATGCAATCCATGAATGAACTGCAGTGAGAACCTGTGGAGGGTTGCAGGAGTTTAGAGTAATAATGAAAGCTACGTTTTGTACAAAGCAACTCAGGCTCTGAGTCAAGGAGGCCATTGATGTTGTAGGCCCCATCTCTGCTATTGATGTTTGGTCTGAACTTCCCAAAGCATGGCTAGCAGTAACAAAAGTGATATTCCTATTCTGCCCAAAGGCTTATGTAGGAGACCATGATTTTTTAACCCTTTTTGTTCTTTTGTGTCCTGCATTAGGATGTAACAGAGGATATAAATTCAAGCATCAAAACATTTTTCTGCCCAAATGAAACATACAATGACATGGCCACACTCTTCTTCAACCCTCAGGAGTCAGCTATCCTGCAGCTCTTCCACCAGGATGGTGAGTAGTTAGAAGATGGCCTCATCCTATGCTTAAGCTTGAGAGCTTCATCTTACCTGGAACAGCCTTGTCATAAGCACCACAAGGCTAGGAGCACCTTCAGGACTTCATGGCTCTGAAATACTGCTAGTACAACAGAAAGTCTCCTTGATGGGAAGAATGGCCTCCTTTTCCTCTCTTTTCACTTACTGATTGTCTGCATGTGTGTTTGGACTGGGAGACTCATTAGCTGCTGTGAGATGAGCCTTCTGTGAGCTGAGGGGTGGATGGATGGTGCAAGACTCTTGCACAGACCTGTGCCCCTTTAGTCATGATTCTTCTTGTGTTGCAGGTACTTTCAGCCCAGTCACCCTGTCCCTGTTCTTCCTTCTCTATTTCTTACTCTCCTGCTGGACATATGGGATCTCTGTGCCCAGTGGTCTGTTTGTGCCATCACTGCTTTGTGGGGCTGCCTTCGGACGCCTGGTCGCCAACCTCCTCAAAAGGTGCATCACGTGTGCGTGTGAGGATGTGCTGCAGGTGCACCCTGAGCTCTCAGACAGGTTTTTCTAATCTGAGGGCTCTGTGCTTTGCCCTAGTTACATTGGCCTGGATCACATCTACTCAGGAACCTTTGCGCTGATCGGGGCAGCGGCATTCCTGGGAGGCGTGGTCCGCATGACCATCAGCCTGACCGTCATCCTCATCGAGTCCACCAACGAGATCACCTATGGCCTCCCCATAATGATCACTCTCATGGTGAGTGCAGGGCCTTAGCTCTGGCTTTCTACAGACTGCTTAAACATGCTGGCCCTGAATCTTTGTTCCCTGGAGGGCTGTCATAAGCCAAGGAGTCTTGTGCTTGGAGTAACAGCTCAGTAGATCTTCTGTTTGCTCTGCAGGTAGCCAAATGGACAGGAGACTTTTTCAACAAGGGCATCTATGACATCCATGTGAACTTGCGAGGCGTGCCTCTTCTGGAGTGGGAAACAGGGGTGGAAATGGATAAGTAAGGCTGTTTCTCTTGGCCAGCTGTGGGTTAGTGTTTGTGGGGGGTTCTTGCTCAGAAATTACTTAATGCAGGAGGATGATGCTTCATCTCCAACGAACCTGGTTGCTCTGAGGAGCAGCTGTGAGGGGTGCTGTGAAAGGAGTTGTGCACCAGGCCAGCAGCAGAGATGCTGAAGCCCTTTCTGAGGAGGGGTGGATGGTTGGAAATCTGCACAGTGGGTTTGGGACGTTCAGCAAGAACTCTGTGAAAATATTCCACTGGACTTTGCTTCTTGTGGAATATCATCTTCTTCGCACCTTTTGTCTCTTCCCAGGAGGGTTTCAAAACTTTCTATGTTAGGGTTTTATATTTATTTATTTTCATTTATTTATATATTTATATATTTATATATTTATATATTTATTCTATTTCTTCTAGCACATTATTGATACAATGTTCTGTTATTAAAAAAAAAATTAAATCAGTTGTACCATCACTGTTGATAACACAGTGACAGTGAGAACACACATAAAAGGAGCTGGCAGAATTGAACTGCAGCAGACTCCTTCACGATCTTGCTTAGGGAGTGGTTTGTTTCCATGTTTGTTCATCACCAGCATTCTGTGACTGACATGATGCATGCAGCAATCTTGTGTTTCTGTTCCTTCAGGCTACGAGCCAGTGACATCATGGAACCCAACCTGACATACGTGTACCCACACACCCGGATTCAGTCCCTTGTCAGCATCCTGCGCACCACTGTCCATCATGCCTTCCCTGTGGTGACGGAGAACCGGGGCAATGAGAGGGAGTTCATGAAGGGAAATCAACTGATAAGTAACAACATCAAATTCAAGGTAAAGAGTTGATAAGTTGAAGAGTAGAGAGCTTTTTTTCTCATATAAGATGGCCTTGCTTTAGTTATTGGGCAGAATTCAGGTCAGAGATAAGCACCTACTGCAGTACAAAATTTTTATTTTCCATTTCATTCCATTCTCTGGATGATGGTAGACACAAAAGAGTGGGCTGCATTCCTACAGGCAAAAGTTAAGAGGACAAAGTAACCTGTTTAGGATAGACGTAGAAAAGTTTGGATTTGTCCTGTTGGCTATTCTTACAGGTCCTGCAGCAGCAGTGGCTAATGAAAATGTTATGTGATGGCACAAAGCTATGATCAAGTAGTTCATAATCACACTTGGATAACTGTTGACTTGCTTAGTGAGTATCTGAAAATTGTTGTACCCAGAAATCCAGCATCCTCACCCGAGCTGGAGAGCAGCGCAAGCGTAGCCAGTCCATGAAATCCTATCCTTCGAGTGAGCTGCGCAACATGTGTGATGAGCACATAGCAACAGAGGAGCCTTCCGAAAAGGAGGATCTGCTGCAACAGATGCTGGAGAGAAGGTGAGATCCTGGTAGGCACAAATGTATGGAAACAGGGTTTTTCCCTATGTTGAGATGTGTTTTAAAGAATGCTTTATACAGT
>NW_026623783.1:425023-445230 GCF_030028575.1 Malurus melanocephalus | reverse complement strand
AAAAAAAAAAAAAAACAAACAAGGCTGTTTCAAAAGGGAGCTTACAGAAACATCCAACACTACAACTCATTAAATGGTCTGAGACCCACCTAACCCCAAAACAGCACACAAATATATCACCCTAGCATCCCACGATAGCTTAGCTAATAGGCGACAACTATGCATACATTTGAATACTCAGTTCTAATCAAGTCTTTAGGACCAATAATCCCTGTGACAGAAATTGTTTATTTCACACAGATATTAGTGGATAATATGGATGCCTTCAGGTTGCAATGAAAAGATGATAACAGTACGAGAAAAAAGGAACTACCTTAATTTAGCAGTTTCTTAAATGCTTAGAAAGCTTCAAGCATAACGAATGAAGAGTAAAAAAATTCCTAGAATTCCAGAGATTGTTAACAGATCTCACAGGACAGCCAGAAGCATGATAACAAGACAGCAACTTCTTACCACCTATTCAGTTAAGACTTCAGCTTTCATTGTCTTAAAAACAATAAGCCTGTCCTCATTTATATTCCCTGCAAAATTAAAAATACAGCTGCTATTTTAGTTCTATAATAAGATTCCCCCAATGCCCTTCCAATTGTGTCCTTGTTTGCCCAGGCTCTTGCACTCTGGTCTCATTTTAACCTCCATTTTTTTTAGCATGTTATTTTTAATGTCAGTGCTTGCCACCACTTCACTATGTAAAACACAGCAGTAATAGCAAATGTTCATGGGTACTGGTACGCATACGATACTGTCACTTCAAAGAGGTGACTGAGCAAAACTAAGTTAACTGATCCCAAATTAAACTGAAGTTACAGTATTCCATAATCTACATCTCATCTGGCATTTAAATTCACACAAAATGGCATTAGTTTACTCCTCCAAGCAAGTTATTTAAGCCATATTTACAATACTCTAAAGAAAGACAAATTTAATCTTTATTTTTATATTCCAATACCTGCTGAATTCAATAAACATCTTTAGAAACATCACCTAAAAAAAATGGGAACACAGCTATTCACAAAAAGCTTTCATCCAAAACCACCAAAATCTTAATTAATCAACAGTCTTCAGAGATTATACTGGGACCAAGACTGTCTTCTAATTTTATATGATTGAGCTATAGGCCTTGCAAGTTCAAAAAAGCAAAATCTTACATTATATAACATGTGCTAGCTTCTTTCATGTGGCCATTTCCTCAGGCTCTCTTTTCAACTCTGTTTTCCCAGATTACCTGAATGCATGTCAGGGATGATTTTAAAAGCTTTTTTTAAATTATCCCCAATGATATAACCTGATTAGCCCTGTCGCTGTATTACTCATAGGTATGTGGGGGCGAAGGGCATAAGGATCTACTGACTTTTTTTTTCTGACCACAAAAAAAGGTAGGAAACTTCTAAAAACTGACATTCTCAAAAAGAGGACATCAATCACAAAACTATACAACTGATGATCTCTTTACTTCACAGAACTCACCACAAACTCAGAACAATCACATTTCATTTGAGCTCTTCTCTAGTTATTTATAGGAAAAAAAAAAAACAAACAATGCAAAACTGTGTTAGCTACTCAGGTCCCTGATGTCACAAGATTTTCATTCCTAAACTCATCTAAGATGGTGGTAACTGAGGAAATCCCTAAAAAACTGCTCATACATTTTAAAGTTTTCCTTCAGAAATATTTTCATGGGCATAATTCCCTAAGGTTTTCTAATTAACGCAATCTGTCATTGATTTTTCTGGAGGGAAATATAAGCAAGGCACACCAGCCATGACAGCATGCATAAATTTTGTAGCCATTTCGATATTACTGCTATGATGAGATGTCCTGTTCAACAAAGATGACAGAAGCCCTTGCTATCACAGAAGAAAGAAACTATCCTCAGCCAGGACAAGCAAAATGCATAACTCTGGCAAATATATCCCCCAAAGAACCAAGGGGCAACAGCTGAAGTTTGCAAAGGATTATGCTTAACCAAATTAGTGTCCATGAAATCTGCCAGGATGCTTCTCACTCCTGAGAAGCCAAACAGCAAAGTCAGAATTCAAAATTTTGCAGGCTGAAAAAACTGTTCAGATTTTTCAGTGCTGTAGTTTCTTTACACTGTGTCAGTCACATAATTTAGTATTTGCAAACATTTCAGTAATTTTTTCAGGAAACTCACAAAATTAATGTGTTTGTGCATAAACAGCTCTGCCAACTGCTAGAACAGAACAAAGCTGACTAGGCTTTCAAGTGTGCCCTACTTTTGCATCCTTCCAAACAGAATCCGTAGTTCATGAATTTATGACAAGAACCAAAAAAAGAGACTGTCAGTATGATTTCTTGGACCATTAAGCTGTGCTAGTTTGCTGCTGCCAAAGACTTTCAGTCTCATTACTCTTGCTCTTGACTGCTCTCCTACGCTGCCCACTTTTGGGATGTAGATCCATTACCTTCTCTGAGTTTTGAAGCTTGTCAAATCTGTCACCAAGTAACTTGAGTTCAACAAGATTGCAGAATGTCACAAAATACTTTTGTTTGGCTGACTTTGGTCCAGTTGGCATGTCAGAACAGATCAGAATAATCTGAAAGGTGACAAGACTGGCATAAGGGTCAGGAGCAAATGCTTGAGACCAAGGGAGGTAGAGGTAAGAACAAAGACAAGCACAAACTCCTAGCCCCAGCAGCAGGCAGACCAATCCAAATGAGACTGTATCTCATGGAACCATATTCTGTGAGTTCCACTTCTTTCCCTCCCCCCCATCAAAAATTTCATATACACCTACTAATTCTTTTCATCCTAAAAAACCCAAAGTCCACAAAAAAAGACCCACCACACAAAAGCAACCACAGCGACAACCATTTTCGTATCTTCCTGACGATATAAACAGGGCAGTTAAAAGGGAAGTATTGGTTTGTCTTCAAAGGCATACTCTGAAATACTGTGGGTGTAAAGCACCACAAAATTTGCATTTATCTTTGAGTGTATTTCCTCCCAAATAAAAACAGTAAATTATTCATCCAAGTGTTTAACACGGTGAGTTCAATATCTGAACATCTCTGCACATTCATTACTGGTATTTTCTATCATCGTTGTGGAAATAGTATAATCCGCAACTCAGACGCAAGAGCTATTTTTTTTTTTTCTAAAGCATAACAATAACAGAGATAGATCTTAATTTGTTGCAGCAGAAGGACTTAAACAGATCATCTGGTGATTAAACACTACATCCACTGGTCGAGCACTATTACAAACAAAAATACTACCTCAGGCATGCAACAGAGTTCATATATGGATAACCACTTTGGAATGGACAAAAATTACATATTGCCTTTCCCAGTATTTATCACAATGATCTGTTAAGCTTGCAGGAACAATGCCAAGCATGACCAAAGAACTCGTGCTGATTCCTGGGTCACACTACAAGGCAAGCCTGCTGAACAAACCTATACCATACAGTAACTTAAAACACAGGTCACATGGAAAACTCACAGAAAAATATGTTATGTGAAATATTACCAAAATTTCATTATCGGATGTGAAAATCAAGCGCTCTGTAAATAACCTACATTACTAAACTTCATAATAAAAATGCATGAGAAAACTTCACAAGGCTATAAAGATGTAACATCAGAGACCTTCTGTACCTTAAACAGTTTCTTTCTTTCCCATTAAATCTAAGTGGACTCTTGAGTCTAATGTTAGCATCTTACATAAATCAAAATAAAATCCTGACAGGAACAAACTCACTTCTGCAAAGTAAATTCAAGAACCTAACTGTGGCTGCAGAGCTTTTTCACAGTTCAACTTTTTTATTAAATCAAAGAAAGACCATTCAGCTTCTGAAACCCTGTTAAAGCACATGCTCTTTTTATTAAGAAAACATATAAATTTGTGACAAACTCACAGGAATGTAAGACTCCTTTCTATGAGAAAGCAGGCAAACTTTTTTAGTATGTAGTGGTACAATAATCTTGTCCAGAAAATCATGTCATCATCACTTAAGCTGTTGAATTAAGATATTAAACATGACCATGAAAGTCAGGGAAAAAGAGTGGCAAGCTAAGTGACCTAAGACCCTCCTCAGAATTCTCAAGTCATGTTATGGAACAAAGATTCAACACTTAGGAAAGTGGAATTTAGCAGAAACCTTTCTTTGTGTAAGATCATAGAGTAAATCTTCTAGTGTAATGAAGTTCCAACACATCATTTGAACTTAAGGAAGTATTTCTTCTCAATTCTTACACTAAACAAACTGAAGGTTGCTCTTCAAACAGTGGCATTATAAACTTGGTTTAAAACCTTTTCGGTAGCATTTTTAAAGCCTTTTATCCGCCCCCCCAACTCATGAGTTGAAAGCTGAATAATTTCTTTTTTACAAGAAAAAATAATTTTATTTTTTACACCAAAAAAAAAATCTCAATCTTTAATATTCTCTGCCAGTGAAATGTATGTTAAYCAGTACTTCGCACCTGCTTCTATTAACATGTACACACTTATTAAAAAATCCAAATACAAACCAACCTCCAAAAAAMCCCAAMATAAACATATGTWTTGCCAYATCATTAGAACTTTCAAAAGTGTCTGACAACTAAAACTAGTTCCATAAAGTCACATYGCTCTACTACTATCCACTGTAATAAAGAAAATGTTAACAGGAAGAGAAAATGGAAACTACAAACCAACAACAGCCAGTCTTCCTCCTTTTATGTGCAAGTTCAAAATTCACTGATTTGTCCTTGCTTTATCTTTCATGTGTTTTTACTTTATCACACCTGAAACAAGTTCCTCAACAGAAAAGTAGAGAAGAGAGATGAGTTATTAGGACATCACTTTTAACTGAAATCAGTGTGCATAAAAATTAAGTTAAATCAAAAGAAAAAAAGGATGCAAGATAAGGAAACTTCTCTACAATGAAGATTTCTTCCTGGTGCTAATGTCAGATCTCAGCAACTGAGATATTTTATAATAGGACAATGCAAAGAGAGGTAAGAACGCTTTCAACTGATGAATGCAGGACATCTTTGCATTTCGCCACAGTAAATTTTAGGTATTATAGAACAGGGCACTAACGTTAAGAATACATTCAAAAAAGTTATTGAGCAAYACCTGGAAGAATCCGTCATACACCCAACGCCTTAAACAAATACCTAAAGATTAAGTTTGTACAAGTTATACATACCAGTGGTGCAAATACATTTAYATGCATTACATAGCTGATAAATTTCTCTAAAGAAAATACCACAACACTTTATTACACCAACATTTACCACTGGCCATCCGGTACTTCTGAATCAAGAAGCAAGAACTCAGTGTCCCAAAATAATCCCAAAGACGGGAACTGGAAATGCTCTCATTTATAGCCACTTTAAATAACAACATCTTCATCAACCATTCCAGAACCACCAGAGTATACACTCCTTYGGAACACACTTATTAGAAAATTGAAGCTTCATAAGAACACACTGATGCCATCCAACTGAACACAAACTATTATTAACTCCAAAATTCTAGAGCTGAAATTCCCTAATTAAGCATATCTAATAGCAACGTATTTGGCAGTTCTACTTTGGGTTAAAGAATAAAGTTTTTGGTTAATTAGTCTTTAACAGTTTTACTATTCTAATCCTTTGAGTAAAAAGTACTGTACAATTATGGGCATAAGGTACTTCTTTCTTAAACTCACATTTACAGAATTGTAAAAACAGCAACTTTTGAGTGAAAGTATTACTTTGTAAATCCTTCAGCAAATGACAATCGTGGATGCTGTCCTCATGCTGAGACCACAGGTGTTTTCCTCTAGAGGTGGAAACAAACCAGCAACCTAACACCAGTCATATGTACAAGACTGCACTTGGCATGATGATACTGAAATATTCTGGAAAAGTGTCACAATCATGAAGTCATCCTGAGAAAAACTGATTGCTAAAATGTGCCACAAATACTGGCATTCACCATCAACAACATTTAGGACAGCTGGAAATACTCTCAGCACTTTTGACCTCAGCCTGGCAGCCTTGCCCTATCGTAAAACCAGGTGTCAAGGCTTCAATTGCTGCTCCAGACTACTACCACAAGCTGCATTCAATACGAATGCTAAGGAGGACCCATCTTGTTTATTCCTGAGAAAAATCAGAAAGGAATGAAAACATGGAGGACAAAAATTGAGAGAAAAAGGGGAGAGTCTAGAATTAGATAATACAGGGACAAGCCTGTTATTGGAGAAACCACAGTAATTATCCCTTCTAGCAATAATCAAAACAACAGCAAAGTTGAGAACTCTAAATTCCCTGCTTGTATAAAAGGCAGAATCCAGAGTCAAAGGTCAAGGCAAAGATGACAGAACAGACAGCAAGAGCACTRACTGGATATGGGGCTCAGCACCAATATCAGCATTTCTGTATGCTGCTTGGGAAGGTGCTACTGTCTTTACATGAAGTTTTCAGATCAAAAAGGTCAGCCAAATGGTAACAGTAAAGAGTGAAAGTTATGGTCCACTGAAAGAGATAAACTCTTTTCTCTCTGTGACAYGAGTAGAAAGAAAGCAAGCTGTGRTTCAGGTATATGAAATGTGATGAAAAGCAAACTGAAAAGSCTATGTATGTAGAAATTATAACCTCTTGGTCTGGTGTATCTACCTTGTAAGCAACAGGAAAAATCAGCAAAATTTGAAGACATAACTCCAAGTATCATTGTGAAGCATCAGAGCCGTGGCAACAGAAGACTCTTAGGCCTTCAATGCAGTCATCCTAAGATTATCTTGACCCTAACCATGGTATCTGACAGGCTGCAAGTACTCTATTTATTACCTGTCTGTGCATTTGTCACTGCAAAACTTGAAAATATTTGGTCCTTCTCTTACCCAGCAATTTGAAGAACCTTGATCAGCTAAAACAGAGGGCTACAGTTTCCTAAGCTCCTTTTTTCAAGATTTCACAGCAGTAAATTCTCACAATGCACTGAAGCAGCACARCTGAAAAACTTCAAGGTGCAGCAATATACACTACCCATGCCTCAACAAGTATGTATATCCATGTTTCAGAGAAATCAAGTTACATCCTCTATTTCCTCCTAGTAGTTTTCCCACTTGAACTTAAGATGTGATTCTGCAAGAKGGACACATCCTCTACCTTACAACACAATGCACTTCACCACTCATTTTCACAATGCTTTGGCATGATCAGAGCTCCCCACAAGCCACCTTACTGGAATAAAGTGGCAGAAAAGACACCCARGAGAAAGATACCTACAATTCTCAGTAGCAAAAAGCTCTGAGATCATGAGAGATCATCTGCATATAAAACAGTGGTCTCTTATCAACATTGCAGTCATTTTGGGGATGAAGAGTCACTGATTTTTAAAAGCTAAATTGTTTCAAACTCTTATAGAGTGGACTTTTTATACTGAGTTTATACCCCTCAAAAAATTGCACAAAATCTGCACACAGACACAAAATCTGTGGTCAAGTGACTGACAGAACAAATAAAATCCAAAATCATTCCAAAACTGTGCTGTGTGATCAGCAACAAATGATTCAGAAACAGAAAAAAACCTCATGGTAGCAGACAAAAATTAAGGCACACCCTGCACATCAGACAAAATCAAGATGGCGGTGAACACTATCTGCTTTCTCCATTTTAGAAGAACTTTACAAACATGGATTTAGGACTAGGATTAGGATTTTTGAATCCCACATACAGATAGGATTTTCTGGGCTCCAGCAAAAATAAGAACGGCAGAAACTATTAGAATGCAATCCAATAATGTCACACAATACAGGTAAAACTACTATTTAAGGAGCGTTTGCTTGATGACTGCCTGAACTGTTGCAGTGTTTTTAATTACTTACTGTCACTAGCATTTTCTTAAATGTATTAGGTCACACTACAAAGGAAAGACCTGACCCTTTCTTTTAAAGGAGAAACTAGTCTCTATTAAGATAAATCAGTCAACAGAATTTATAGAAGATAGGGAGGATTAGACTTCTCTTATGTAAGGAAACAGTGTGCTCCTTCACCCAGAATAGGTTTTGCTCATCTTCTTAGGAAAACCAGAAAGGTCTGAAGATCAGTAGTGTAAATTAGACACAACATGATTGAAACAYGAAACAAAAGAAATACACAGATGTACAGATAAGGATCAGCCTACAGAAGTTAAATCATACATTTTTAATTAAAAGGCTATTTGACAAAAGTTGAGAGCAAAAAAGTGGTTTGCTTACAAAAGTAATTAAGATTTTATTAAGGGCAGCRCATGAAATTAACCAAATAGCTGTATGAACTGAAAAAGACGTGCAAATACAAGAATATCATTTTAGCCAAGCCATCACATAGCTATAGCAGCCAAATAATATTATGAGGACAATGTTGCTGGCTCCCTTTATCCCCCATGTTAAGAGGAGGGATGTCAGGACATCAGATTGTCTCAACTAGTTTTTTCAACCAGTAAATTTTTTCACCACAGAACTGARTATAATGAGAAGGACTGACATAACCACGGTCAATTAAAAACAGTTTTCTAGCACAATCTTMAAAGTACCACTCAGTATAATGGCTGGAACAAAATACATTTTAAATTTGCAATAAAAATATTTTAAYACATATTCCCATTAAGCAGTAACAGACTGGGAAACTTCATGTAACAGTAAAGCCTGTAGATATGAGTTTAGAGGACTAAAATCAAGTAACACTGTGAAGTTCTTGGGTCCAGCACAAATGGCAGTGACCTAAAATTAATAAACCATGCTAAATTTAATTTCTGCATCTGCTRTGCTAACTAGGCACTCCAAGTTCTTGACAACTTACTAGCTCAGGCACTTGCATTTTAATCACGAGTAAAGAGAACAGGGCTCTCAGAAAACAGATTACTCCCTCCCTGGCATGCCAGTGCATTGGGCAGTATGGCTCTGCAGGGTCCTGGCCAGGTGACAGGTTCTGTTTGGGCACCAACCTTGAATTCCTTTATTCATTAGAATGTGCAACTGTTGTTTTTGACAGACACCAAAGAGTCTAATTATGAAGCTACTGAATATGGTCTTTCAGGCAACATTGGTTAGACTGAAAATACCACTGACAAAGAATTTTAACTGAGATTTGAAATGCCACATACAAGACCAGTAAGATCAGTTTGGGAAATGCTTTGTCATAGTAAGAAAGTTCCAGAAATAAAAGTTAGATGCTACACTTTTCTATTTTCCACTTGTCAGAAATACAAAAGCAAATCTTTGTGGTTTAGAGTTCCTCACGACAGGGTAGCAGAAATGTGAAGCAGTATTAGTGTYATAAAAAGCCCAACAGGTTAGCACAACCTCTAAGCCAGCAGGTACATTGTGAACAGCACTGGTACCTTACTTGAAAGCAGSTTCTCTGATGATTGTCCTAATGCTTCAGAGACAGAGGTTTTTCACTAACAGCTCTGCACATTACTTTCTTTTTCAGTATCCCTCCTGAGCACTTGTTATACGTGCTGTGTGATACTATGAAACAAAAGCAAGGTTGCAAGACTACACTTTTTAATTCTGCAGAATGAGAACATTGGTTCTTGCCCTAAGGAAGCATTTAATCCTGAGAATTTTTCAGAGGTGGAGAACCCAAAAGACAAAAAAAACCCAAACCAAATACTTTTTCTGAACAAGACAGGAACATTATGATGACTTTACCATTCTGTCTGGAACAAGATCATATAAAGCAATAGTCACTTTTTCAAATAACATCAGAAAAATACTGACCTCCTGAACAAGAGCTGCAACACTGTTCTCATGGCAACTACTCAGAAGGGCAGGCATCAATCTCTTCTCTGGTCATCRGGAAGAACCCAAGGGAAAGACATGAAGCTGTTTCACGGGAGGTTTAGGCTGAGTATAAGGAAAAATTTCTTCAGGTTCTTCACCTCGAAGGTGGCTGGGCACTGGAACAGGCTCCCAGSGGCCAGGGAAGTGGCCACAGCACCAGCCTGACAGAGCTCAAGAAGCATTTGGACAATGCTCTCAGATACATGGTGTCTGAGGACTCTTGGGGAGTTCTGCACAGGGCCAAGAGCTGGACTCCATGATCCTTGAGGATCCCTTCCAAATCAGCATGTTCTATTATTCTATACTTGGAACAATCAACARGCAATCCTGGTCACTGGGTTTACTCTTTAGTGCTAAATCAACCAACTGTGTTAGTGAGACAAATCAGAGTGGGTATATCTGATTTTCCATGAGTCTTGATGAAACTTCCAAACTTTATTGCTACTTTTTACCATCAGCCACCAAGGAAACAGAAACAAATTTTGACATGTACATTATCTGTARTTCATTAATTCTGTTTTGTCACTTCAAACACTTACTACAATGCAATTTAGGCTGGGCTACAAATCCATTTGAAAATTTGAAAACAATCCATGCAGCAGCCATTGACAATTATCAGTGGAAAAAACAGACTAACCAAGGAAACCAAGTATTTACAATAATGAATTCAATTTTTTTTCAGGTGGAGTCTTATTTTTGCTTCAAAGCTACAGAAACTTCCAACTTTTGAAAACAAATCWGCCATTTTATACATATATGTTTACTAGAGACATTTTGTTAATAATATCCCACTTAATTTAAAGCATTTGAGAGTAGTTGTAGTTCTTTGGTCCCCAGAGACTGCAAATCATCTCAGCAATGCAGGCAGAGAATTTTGTTCCACCACTACCAAGGCTACAATACCTGCTGTAACAAAATTAGTTTTTGCAAAACAGAAACAATAAAGCAAAACCAGAAAGGTTTAGGTATTCCATAGTTTGGTAAGTTTTAGGTATCCCACAGGTGGTCCATCACTTCCAGGAGTTTTGAAACTTGAACCAAAAGATTCACATGCCTCTTTCCAACAGACTAATTTGCTGGAAGATACTTGTCTGAGATGTATTTTCTACCTGAAGCCAGCTCACATTTTATATTAAAGAACTTTTTAGTCAGATTTATCTAGAGAACTTTCAATAGAATCAGCATTAACAACCTTTTTGTTCTTGATGAATTCCAAATTTATGAGAAGAAATAATATTATTTACATATATTCAACTATGATTCACAGATTAAAAATATGCTGAGTTACAGGAAAAAAAAACATGTTGCAAATTAAGTACTGAAATCAGAATCAATTATTTAAGGTCAGTGAGATTTATGAATACCTTCATGCTCCACTAACTCAAATCATTCTAAGTATGCACCTATACTCTTTCAAGACCAGTTCTGGAATTCTGAATACAAACAAGGGATATTTATTAGAGAACTTTAAGTTTTAACGAGCTAAACCCATAAACATATTTTTAACTCTTTCTTATTCCTCTAACTTTAAAGCACCCATTCATACAGCTCCCATGCACAACATTTCAGTCTTAAGAGTAACAGGTCCTTTTTACCAATGTCTCTATCTGGCCTTTGTACACCCTATGGTTCTTTATATTAAACAGATGAAGTGTATTCCCCAGTACATGGTTTACCTGCTAAACAAATTTTCAGAAATATACCTGTATGAATATACTAATATAATGACATATGAATCCATGACTACTGAGATGGTGCAATGGTCAGCAAAAATGTGCTTGATTACTTATGGGTTCCTCGAAGCACAAGTCAGAAGATTAACATAGAATTTGTGGTGGAGAGATCATAAAATAAGGTCATTRTCATTTCTCTTTGTGGGTTATTTTTTTCAAACAAATAAAAAAATAAAGCTTCATGAGTGGCTGAACTAAAGGAACAGCAAGCTTAAATTAAAGATGCTGATAGACAAGCTCTAGCAAATCTTATTGTAGCAGATTAAGTTACTATCCTCAGCTGYAGACTGCTCCTATCAGAAGTCACTGATCCCAAAAGTAGAATTGTCTGGAGGGAACATGTGCAGACACCTCAGCCATTTCATTGCTAAGAGTGGCATCGTTGTTTGGTTCAGATAGCACACAATGAACTGTAATGACCAAGGAACAAGCACTTCTGTTAATTCTGCAAATGAACTAGAGCAGAGGAGTGGAGCAGGAAAAGGTAAAAAACTAACATCACAAAATCTAAGATTTCCCAGAACTGTAGCTGCAATCTAGATATTTTCTAAAGTACACAGAACCAGCTGTGCCAATTGTCACAAATCCATCCAAGAATAAAAAACACAATCTCACCAAAAAGTGTCAGAAGCACAATATGAAGAGTTAAACAACGTGCAATTAAGTTTAACAGGCATTGATTAATCATGTTAAGTACTTTAGAGGCTGAATATTCAATTTCAAATTAGCTTTAAGAACTGAAGAACTAAAGATTTGTATGGAATTTTAATTATCACAGGAAGTCCCAACTACGTAAGTTTTAGGGAGCACTAACACACCTCGTATCAAATGAACAGCATTAAATATCTTTCTAAGACTTGACAAGAGTACACACTTAAGAGGGAACACAAACTAGCCTACATTTACTACCCAACCACTTAGGTATGCAGTTGCATTCATCAAATATTTGTATAGAAAAGGTTTTAAAAATATTGACATAAGGAGAAACGGTATGAAGTTCTCACCAACAGAGGTCRGAAACTGGCTTGGGGATGAAGTACATATAAAATCAAATGTACAACTCATGTTGTTAAATTAAAAAGAAAACATATATGCAAATACTTAACACTTTCCTACTACAGAACGCTTCAAAGAAGAGGTTGGTACATTATGAGCAAGTCTAACTTAATTTCTGCAGATCGTCCCATCTCAACTTTAACTGAGGTATTCAACTTCTAAGACTGCTTTTTCAAACAAGTACATGATACAGATTCAAGGTTCAGCATCATGCAGATGAATTTATAACAGAGGGCCCTACCACTCATAAAAACTGAGCCATCAACAAAGAATCTATAAATGACAATTGAGTAGAAAGAAGTCCACAGTTATTACATTATTATATTGTTGTAGTATTGTTTTGTTWATCTCTTGTTGAGTTTTTGCATCTCATCAGTCCCCCTCCTTTTTGAAACCAAACCAGCCTTCAAATAAAGCTGCTCTTTACAATCTCGTAGCCCAGTGCAGCACAGCATCTGGTTGTGAAAACTTACGTTTTTATAGGACAGATTTCAGCAAGTGCATCCCAAGGAAAGGCAGGAATTGAAAAAGTAAATGCCACTCGTCCTCCCTCCCAAAAGCAAAAATAGAGAAATGGTGTGATCCAAACACAGAACCTTTGCCTCCTTCCTAATATTGCCCATCTTCCTTATTCAGAGAACAGACTCAGAAAGGCTCCTTTCTGAAGGTCTGCAGGAGGAAAGAATGCAAACAGATGAGCAACAGAAAAGGGGCAAAAAAGCATGATGAGAAATGCAAGTCCACATTAAATCAGGAAAGATCTATGGAAAAACAAACTATCATGACTCTTCAAAATGAATTCTATGACTAATCCTAAAGCAATAAGCTTACTAGTCTAAATAAAACAGACATTAAAAAAAAATTAACCTAAAAATTATTTCATAAGCTTTAAGCCAAAACCAACTCTTAACTCCTGCTTAAAAATATATTATTAGATGCTGGGGTCCCTTGTTCAGTTGAGAAAAAATAGCTCTCCATTGCACTTCATTTTAATTTCTCCTCACTTCAAAATTAGCAAAAGTTGAAAGAAGTGAATKACCTTACAAAATATGCAAAAATAACCAGACTTAAGCTGAATAACTTTTTGCCTATTACRTTATCTTTAAATCACCCTCAGGACRTTTTCTTTTGGGAGGAAGGACAAGTGACATTTACTTTTTCAAACGCCAGCTTTTCTTGGAATACACTTTCAGTCCTTACTGTTTACATCTCACTTGATAAACTAACGAAGAAAGAATATAAGTAGGCTGAAAAGCAGAAATGTGTCTACCTGACTGCAGAATCCTCAAAATGCCACTCTCCTCCTTCCACTGAAGCCAAGTAACTTGCCTCTTCAGAGCTCTAGCCAGCCCTTATTTTATCAGCTTGAAGCAACACACTTCACCAAGAAGTGGTTGATGACAATAGTTAAAATCTTGAGAGAAGACCACAAGACACACTWAGTTAGTATCCTCTGAACAGGAAAGTATTAAATTGATAATTCAGTAGAAAAAGTCTACAAATCTAACAAGAACTTAGGCTCAAATGGATTTTTTAGTCCTGTTTATACCAAAAAAAAAGTGAAACAGACTATTCCACTCTTCAAAACCAATACCATGGGGCTCATAAGTCATTTTAGTCAGTCAGCCCAAGAAGACAATGTTGAGCTGATCAGCTTTTACCTCACTTTACACTAAGACACTGTGCTAATTCCTGCCTCTAAGTAATTAGGTTACTAATTTAGAACATATCTTGATTACTGAAACAAAATTAAATGGTAAGAGCTTGCTTCATGTTGGTTTTAATTCTTGTACAATAACAATYACCACCTTTAAATACATATATCCAGTTCCATTTTAAACAATTTCCTTCTCATCCGCATTTGAGGACTTTTAATACCATTCTAACAAAATGTAAATGCCACTGCATAGTGTCACTAAGCAATTCCATCACCACTTGATCCTACAGCAACTGATTCTGCAGAAAGCACGTGATGTCCACTAATGCTACACTGTCCCAGTAAGAGAGGACTGAGTTTCTCTGCTGACATCACAKGGCCTTTCAGTCATGGGGAAGAAGAGATCTGTTCTCTGAAAACAAGGATATACATCTGTAAGAAGTACAATCAATATGATACAAACTTATGCAATCCAAACCCTCAACTGTTTTAAAACTCAATGCTTAACCCAAAGGCTTGAGCTCTGCATTCAGAGATGAGAGAACATTTAGAAAATAAGACATACCAGAGGAATTAGCTGGTACACTCTCTAATACAAGACTTGCAGGTAATTTCTACAATGCAGTTATCTGTAACACAGTTTTTCAAAAAAAGCAAGTTTAACTATCTTAGCCAAGGCACACTGAATTAACCTAAAATTAATCTATCTTAAATTTCATTAAYAGTAACTGACAAGTAAATGGCAATTTGATAAAACAAGACAAACAAGGGTGATCACAAGCTCTCAACCACAACGCTACAGGAACACTGTATGATCTGATTGATATTAAGGCGAGGCCTTAGCTTTATACACAAAGGCATCACATTCTAAAGACAAAGTTGCCATGGTATCTGCCATACTAAAGAATTTAACTCAGTACCACAAACACCATGCAGACAAACTTGCTTCCCTCTCTAGTTTTCTCCTCTGCCACACTAAAGAACATTTTTTAAATAAGTGATTAACAACAAAGACCAAAGCATACCACCTCCACTAACCTTAATTATGAAGATCACCCCAGTTAAAAGAATGCTTGGGTTTACATTTGAACATTCAGATGAGAGCTGACCCTACTCATCTCTCTGCCACCCAAGATCAAAATTTGGCTCCAGAACAACCTCAAAAGTTACGTAATTTCTCTCAATTGTGTTTTCACCAAGACACTGAGCTTGTTACATTTTACCCACCCTTCAGATAAAGTTTCTAAAGTTTTATTCCTCTTTAATACACACTTCAATAAACACAAGTCACCCTTATGACATCACACTGCTAAAACACCTCACATATTTCTCACAATATASTGTAAAAATGAGAAGTGACTCTCTTAGGCACTAGCATACATTGTCCTCCTTTGAGCTCACACATTTGCACTCAGAACTACACTCAACACTACTGGTACCTAAGTGAATACTTTTCCAGCCTACTGGTACCTAAGGAATACTTTTCCTTTCCTTCCTGACCATAAAAATATACACTTATTTTGGAAACAGACTCGGAATGCATACCAGCCACCTCCCAGTACCACCACCGGGTCAAAGTGCAGATGCTGAGGTTGCACCTGCACTTCCCAGTTATCAAAGGTTTATGGTTTTACTGAATTCAGCTTTCCAGAGAGCTTGAAGAAACCACTGAACATCTTCACACTACACAAATAAGACAATTCACATTGACTATTCAGTAGATGCATATACACAGGTTGATGATTGAGAAGTAACATACTATTATCACACTTGTGTGCGCCTAATACCTTTTGTAAATAAYCACTTAACTGTCCTATCACTTTCAATATATCCTTGCCAGAAATCCTTCCTGGTTTCAAACTGCTTTTCCCCAAAAAACCTCCTGCATTTGAGAGTCTTCTGAATCATCTGTTACAGCCAAATAACCAATCATAATCTAAAATAGTTTCCCGAGAAGAAGCATCCTGATGCAAGAATGAAACTTATGATTTGGTTTTTATCTTATTTTTCTTAAGAACTACCTTTACTCAGAATTTCTATTTAACACCTATTCTTTTGTTAGACCTCTGCAGGACATGGAGAGTTTACTGTCTATGCTCATAAATTATAGTGAATTCTAAAGACCATGAGCTGCATCGTCACATGTATCAACTGTCAAGTCTTTTCTCTAACCATAAGACTGAAATTTTAAAAATACAATACTAGAAGCAAAATCAAGTATTAAAAATGTTAGCATGAAACCACATTAGCTATTTCTTATTCATTATTTTTTCTTTAAAAAGCAATTATGGCCAACCAGAATAGATATATGACACAACTGGCAAATCATTTAAGGAAACACAAGGCACCGACTTGCTCAACAATGCAAAGGACACATTATAGGTGCTGTTCAAATACCTAATACTCAACTAGAGTAGGAACCGGCCAAGTYAGATAAGAATAAACATAAGTATCAGAGATTTAAGTCTTCAGAATTTCACACAATGTTACGGAAAAAAAMCCCACCCCCAAGAAAAATCCCTGTCTTTTACATTTTCAACATTTTACCTGTAAGAAGGAGACGTGAATCCATACCATTATTTTGTAYTTGATCAATCCAATCCCTGGGCTACACATTCACTCCCTTCTTAAGTGACTGTTACTCCTCAAGAATCAAACTGACTGGTATCTAGAAGCACTTCACACTGAAGCACCCAGTGGTCTGGCAATCAAGGCATTCCTTGTGGGAACTGCAGCTGCCCCAAAGAGTAGAAGGATTTGAACCCAAATCTCAACACACTGGACAGGTACTCAAACCATTTACACATCCTTAAAGAAGTGCAACATCATATCCTTTTTCTGCCAAAAGAGAGAAAGGTTMGGCCTTACTTCACAGAACTGGAGCATTCCTTTTAGAAGTGTGCATTACTGATGGTATCTCTGTTTGTTTTCTRATTTACCTGATGCAAGCTCTGAGAGTTACAGCACTTTTTTCTTCCCACACAGCTATGTGTTAGTGCGCAATTAAATACTTCAGCAGTATAAAACAAGTCTTAACCAACAGACATACACAGCTGATTACCTCCCGTTAAAGAACAAACCCCAAAAGCTTACCTTAAAATAGCCTGTGATATAAACTCAATTAGCTATAATTTCCTCTTTCTCCTGCTTCACACTTTAGCCTGAACTACACTTAAGACATTTTTGTCTGGCTGTATTGGCAGTGCAGAAAAGCTCATGTGYACATAAAATGCCCCTGTTGTCAGAAAAGCTGTATTGAAGAAAGCTCCAAGGTAGATAACTGCACTGGAAAAGCAATTTTGCCAGCACACCTGAATTTAAACCASCACTTAATTTTTTTTCACTGAATTTTCTATCACAGACATATTGCAAATCTTTTCAAATACACAAATGCCTCTCTCTGTACACTAATAAAAGGAAAACAATACAGGGGTATTTAATTAATATTTACAAAAAGTCTTGACGTTTTCAAATATATGACCAAGGTGGGAATTAGTTTTTCAAATACTCTAATGTCAAGCATTTCTGCAACAGTACCTGAGAAAGTACTTTAAAAATGTCAGTTGCTAGAACATTTAAAAATTTTAAACATTGCCCATGAATACAAATCCTGCTATCTAGGAGGTAGCACACTGTTGGAAATTTTAGCCATCAGCATTCTAAAAGCCTAACMCTGTAAAAGGAATGCATTTAAAAGTACAAATTGGGAAAAAAAACAGGAGCTGAAACAGATAATTACAACTGTTAGCATCTGATGTTAAGATCCAATCTTTGAAGAGACATCATAACAGAATTTACATCTAAAAATGCTGCAGTTTTTTTTAAAGCCTGCAACTTTTAAGTATAGTAGATTTTAATTAAAAAGCAGCAACTGAAGTGTTAGGAAAATGTAATTATTTACATGGGAAAATGAAGTGATGCACATGAACCTCAGACTAGATTAAGGTTTCAGTGTCCATAACTCTTGATAGGAATGCCAAYCTCTGCACTTCATTTTCACTAGTTCTATGTCACATACTGCTGTTGTACTGAAAGATGCCTGTCACCCCTCAATGGTCAAAAGTAACTCCTGCAGATTCTTAAGCCAGATAAATCAGTCTATTGACGAAATATTTTGATGTACATTTCTAAGTTCAGAATTTTTGAGAAGAAATTGAATAAAACTAAGCAAAATTACAGTCTTTACCATCAGCAAATTCTACACAGAAAAAAAGTCACCAGCCACCGTTATTCCACACTTGACAGGCAACATGACACACTGGAAGGATGTAAAATCTGAAAAAACTATTTAGAAAAGAGTTGTGTGATCATGGACTAACACTTAACTCTATTATTTTATTAACAGCTAATTAAATGCTAATTAAACATAACATTTGAGAAACTTGGTTTAAAATGCTGTAATATTTTCGATGCCTTATAAAAATATCAGCAACACTAAGCATTAGTTAAGTTTTTAAAATGTAAAATACTGGAATTTTTTTTTTAGCGTAGCATGTTGGAAAAGAGTTTACATGTGTATACACCAGTCAGACTCTAAAGTGTTTGGCATTCAGACTCATAATAACAGCTCTAATATGATCATAAGAAAAAATACGTACTGTGAAAATTCTGACAACAGATTAAAACCAAAAGCTTGCAGACTCACATGTCTAAAGACAATACCTAGATCCCTTATTTTAAACAAATKCATGAAAAATACCTTAGTCCTCAAAAAGGATAGAGTGGTCCCTTTAAGGCATAGGAAACTACACAAAAGCAGCAAACACATAGAAGATCACCACCGGTCACCTATYAGAAGTCTTACAGCAGTCATCAATATATCATCACGGATCTAGAATGAAAGTATTTTGCTCTATTAAGTGAGCTGTGGATACACTCTATGCCTAAATAATTCCATTGGAGGCTTTATTTTTAAAAGAAAAAAACCCTTACAGCACTAGTTGATATTTGCCCCTTTTAATATTCCTTATGAAGTTATTTTTAGTGGATCTGTCCCAYGTGAGCCATCCAAGAACAGCCTTTTTTATATATAAATATTCTTCGGTAAGGTCAAATACAAGTTAATTTAATTTTCTCACGTGGTCAGTCTCACCAAGCTCACAGTCACCGCGTTCTTTGTTGCCTTGGCTGTAGTGTCTCTCTCTCCCACCACACAGCCTCGACGCCTCCGCTAGGAAAGCACCAGCACCGCAAGAGCATTACCACTACAGGCTTTGGGGAAACGGAGCCGCTTCAAGCCGGGATGAGCGCTAACTACTGCTGACTGTAAAATACACTGCAAGTCGCTCATGTTCAACCTGCTTTAACTTAGCCCCGCAAGGCTTCATAAACCAATACRAAGCGCTCACCTCACAGAGGCATCATTTCCAAACACAGAGCTGCCTGAGCATCAGAAGTTCAGGGGTAGGGGGCCTAAAGTTTCCCCCCCTCTTATTTAAACGCGTACACAACCCCCTACAAACATGCAGAGAGAGCACACAGCCAAGTGCGGGAGCTTTTCTTACAACTCCTGGGCCTAAGCTCTCGGGAAGCACCCCAAGAGAGAGCGGGAGGGCAGCCGCAGGAGCCGCTCTCCAGAGGCCCTCCGCGCTCCCGGCAGCGCCGCCGGCACCTGTAGCTGCCGCGGCCGAGGCCGCCCCGCCCGGACGGGACCCGCGGCCGGGGCACAGCCCGGGCGGCCGCCAAAGGGGTGCGGGGACCGGCGCCGAGCCCCGAGAGCCGCCGAGCCCGGCTATGCCCCGCCGTCCCGCCCCGCCTCGGCCCGGCCGGACCCCCGGGCCTGCGCGGGCGCCGTGGCCGCAGGGGAGGCTCCGGCCAGCCGAAACTCGCGGCTCCGCGGCGGGACCTGTTGCTTGCACGCCGTGTACGGGCGCTGCGCTCACCGTCCGTCCCTCGCCGCCGCTGACACCCTCCGGCCCGGCCGCCTGCTGCAAGTCGGGGTCTCCCGCGCCCCGCAGCGTCCCCGCGCCGAGTCCGCGGAGCCGCCCGGCCACAGCC